>NC_056731.1:1532953773-1533176273 GCF_019279795.1 Protopterus annectens
CACGGATATAAATAGGACATGCTGGAGGGATAGATTTGTCACCCAGAGACTCCCTATGCTGTGGAATAAAATTCCAGTCCATGTGAGGCAGAGCACCTCGCTGGCTCTGTTCAAGAGAAATCTTGACCGGTGGATGGGAGATCGTAGGTTTACCCCGGGAATCATCTCTGTGTCACTGCTGGACAGAGGCACAACAAACTAATGGGCACAGTATTTTTTAACATAAGGGGTGGCGTAAGCCACAAAACTTTGGGCTAGGCTTATAAATGCCTTAGGGCAGATAGACTAGTATAAACCTATGAACCTATGAACTGTATGAAACACTTTGTTTAATCGTAGAAAGAACTCTAGTAAGCTGACATAGCCTACCTGAAATAAAAACAGCATTAGTGAGGGAAAGTAGGACTGTGACAGTGACATGGCTTGTAGTAAAGTCATTTTGATTGGGAAAGAGAAGACTGTATTTATAAATAAATCCACTTGCTTGTAGGTAAATGGGCAGTACTTACCCAAAGTTTATCCAGATGAGGTAAAAAAAAGAAATGCGCCTATAATCAGAGGACCAGGTGAGAGAAGATTGTTTAAGAATGACACAATGATGGCATGTCTTCTTCTGCATGAAAAATTGTGCTGAGTAAGGCAGAGGTTAAAGAGATGGTGAAGTTGATGTATATTGAGGTCTCTGGAGATTTTAATAATTCTTTGGCACAGGCCTATGGCTGCCAGGGTTTGAGGGGAGCAAGTCTATTACTTCTTTGGTTTCCTTGACGGTGATTTAGCTAGAAAGTTGGTAGGTTGATTTCTAGAGTCTGGCTGGGGGAAAGGCTGGTAAGGGGTTGTGAAAAGGAGAAGTCTGGGTGCTGAAGTTGTTAACAACTATATTTGGGGAAAATTATGGAAGGCTGTTTCAATGTTTTGTCTGTCCTAACACTTGGCTAACTTGTTTCCAAAACAATTTTAGACTGGATAGGATTCTTGTTTGCTTCTCCTTGTAGAATGCAGCTTTATTTCTATGAATCCACAGAGAAATGTCCACAGGTCCCAGATAAATGTTCTACTCAATAAAATAATGAATACAGCAAAAGAGTTGAACAACCCAATGGCTCCAGGCTCATACTGACAAAGAAACTATGGTAAAACAAATGTAAGCACTTTCACAGTTAACTTTAACTTGTTTCATAAAACACACCTAACATATTTGTCATATGGTTTTAATGTTAGGTGCAGTTTATAAAACAAGTACATTTTTTTTTTGTGTGTGTGATTTTTATATAATAATTTTTACACTTATATGATATCTATGGAGATGGGCTCATCTGTCTTGTAGATTTGTGGGGACTTGTATGCTGCTATGGATTTATTTTTTCGAGGATTTTGTGTGTCATACTTTTCCCTCGATAATGGGTTTACATGAGGGTGCCTTAACATTTAATTAACTAGGAAGGAATAGAGATGGGTAGTGATATAACTGCATCCTTAAAAAGGAGCTCATGCTATATGTGTATTAATGTCTGAAGAAGCCGTTGGATTAACTGTGAAAGTGCTTACATTTGTTTTACATTTTTTTTTTTTTTTTAATAAAACAGTTTCTTTGTCAGTTTGAGCCTGGAGCCATCGGGTTGTTCAACTCTTTTGCCGTTTGCTGGTTTGTTTCTATGAATGTTTGTTTTAGCTTATTGCATCTTTTTGTGGACCTCAATCATTGTGCCACTCACCTATAGTTTTTCTTCCATTTAAGGCACATGATGAGAAATGTGTCATCTGTTGGCCTAGTGGTTATTCCTGTTGTGTACCATCTTTGTATTACATGTGCTTCGCCTTTCCCTCCTACAGCTGTTGGCTATCCCTTCCAGACACAGCACCATTGCTGTTTGCCTCAAATTATCACTGCCTATTGGAAACCATGCTGATGTTTTAGGTTCACAGTTTTTAACAGGCATTTGATCTGGTAGATTATTTGCAGCCTAGCCAATGCAATTCCATACATGCTACCCCTTTCCCTAAGGACTTGTGGGGTGAGACCAGGTGTGTATTTATGGTCATATACCCATCCATTCATCAAGATTGTGCTTGAAGAAGGTAAAGGAACTACTTTGTTTAATATTGAGGGTGCAAGCTGTCCCATACAACCAGAATTCCTTGAGTGAGGTATCTATCACACCTGCAGTTGCAGTAAAGGTTTTTGTCTTTTCTGCAGGTGGTCATGGTGGTTTTGTTTTGTGAATGTGAGAGAGATCACTCAGGAATGTAAGCTAGACACAGATCACCGATAAGGAGTCTGTATGAGATACCGAAGACAGTAAGGCCTTAAGGTGGTCAGCATGACAAACAGAACTTAGGCTCTTGATTTTCTTTCTGAGGATATGTTGTGCGTCTTTTGATTTGGATGACTTATCTAGACAGGTGCATTCTGACCAGGGCACTATATTCAATAATACTTCTAACAAGGGGGAGTAGAGAGGTATGATAACATCATTGGACCTGGATGATATACTATTGGTAATCAGCTGGGCTAGACAGAAAGATTTGCTAATGACAACAGATACATGGTGGTCAGAGGAGAGCTCATTGTGTGTAAATGTGACCAGACCGCTGATAAACAACTGTTTATGTGGTAGAAGTGTGAGTACTCCTGTTTCACAAAAGATGCTATGCCACACATTTTGGCATTTACTGTAAGGCCATGGTCCTGGCACCATTCATTTGCACATGTAAGTCCACGTTGTACACCAGGGAATCTTTTGGGAAGTTTATTATGCCATTAAGTCATCAGCAAACTTGGTTATTCAAAGGACCTTGACATCAGCTTTGACATGTGAGAAATATATACCAACTAGGAGTGGCCCTAGTACAGAGCCTTGAAAACACCACTGATAACTTACCTTCTGGGAAAGAGTGTGCCTCGATCTTAATTTGCAGGGTTCTGTCAATGAGACACCTATCTAAGGGGTTTTCCTGTGGTTTAACTAACTTATCTATGACAACTGAATGTGGAATGGTGTCAAAGACCTTGGGAAGGTTGAAATATGCAGTAAGCATGGATTTGCATTTATAGAAGGCATCTGTGACTTTTTCAAAGAAGTCAACCATGTAAAACAGACAGGATTTACCCTTTACAATACTAAACTGATTTGGGTCAAGGGATTGTATGCTACCAGTGACTGCATTTATGAGAATATTATTTTGCAGATAAGGCTTGTGAGGCCTATGGGTTTATAACTACCAGGACTAGTGGCAGGGCCTCTCTTGGGAAGGGGGATGACCACAGTTACTCTCCATACCTCAGGCACAAGGCCAGATGAGAGGATAGAGATGGGGTACAGTATGGCGGCACTTCTTCCTCTTTTGGCTCTTACAACACAGTATCTGGGCTAAAGAAAGTTTTTATTCTTGATGTTAGGACAAGAATGTCTGAGGTGGTTCTTGCTACCCTGGCATAAATGTCAGCCAGTTTATTGCCTATACTTCTGATGTTTATGTGAAATGGAGTTGTTTTTTTTAGTTTATTTCACTGCAGGGAGATGAGATAACTGGGGTGATGGACCTGTGCTGGGTACTAAGTTCTTACATGACTGTAGTATAGAAAGGTATTGCGTAGTGCAAAAGACAGCCCTGATTTTTAATTTAGACTTTATGTAGCAATTTGTATGATGCAGTTTAAGTGTTAACAGTTTTGGTTTGAAGAAGTGCATGTAAAATTACAGAGATTTGTAGAGATGAAAACGTAAGGGTTTGGTTTGTGGGGTATAATGATTGGTGCAGCAGACATGTGTATTGCTAGGGTGGGAGTCATGGTAGAAATTGATATGATTGAGGGATGAGTGAGTGAAGAAGAAGAAACAGGAAAAACCTGGTAAAAAATGGTGGGTATATATGAGCTGTTAGAATAGTACATACAGTGATGTTGTTTAGGTACATGTCAAATGTGCAGAAGTAGGAATGAGACAAGTGCATGGCTTTGTCTGGGGAGGAACAGTATGTGTATGGCTGGAATAAACACTAGTATTTGGTTTAATACTGTATTATACAAGTAATTTTAAGGGGCTTGTGTAAAAACCCGCAATGGTGGTGCTGCGGTGACGTTGTCGCCTCACAGTAAGACGCTGTCCGGTTCGATTCTCAGCTAGAGCGTCTTCTGCGTGGAGACATGCGTGAATGGGCATACCTTCGTTGAAGGTTGTGCGTTAGGGCTGGTAACTCGGCACGTAAAAATCAACTACCAAAATCAACTACCAATCATTAGCGGACCGGAGTTCCGCTGTGGCGACCCCTAACCGGGAAAAGCCGAAAGACTCAACATTTTAAGGGGCTTGTGTACTTTTGATATATCTATATAATACTGTTACCATCATTTTTATTACATTTTGTTGACTGGGTTACAGCACTGATGAAAGAAGACCAATTACAGGCTCAGCTCAGGTTGCAAAAAACATTGCAAGAACAAGCATGTGTAGCCATACAACTGCAAGACAGATTTACAGCAGGAAAATATTGAGGTTGCAAAATAATAACAGTACAAACAGTGAAAATATGTAGATATTTACATGTGAAAGTAACACAGCATGCATAGCTTCACTGAATGGTTACATCCAGGTTATAGTGTAGAAAGAGGAGGCCTAGCATTGGTCAAGAAGAATGTTTATTAAGTGGTTGAAAAGGGGATAAATAACAAGACTAAGCAGTGTGATGAAAACAAGCTAGAGTAAGTTGATACTTACTAGGGTATTCATAAAGAGTTAGACAGCGATATGGATAGAAAGTGATGGTAAGGAGACAAATTATGTACATACTTACAGAAGATGTTCCAATGTTGTCAGTAGAGAGGGAGATGTATAGTAGGGAATGAATGTCTGGGGTCTTTTATGAAGTAGTTTTATTGGTTAAGAAACATGACCTTTATTAATGTATTTGTAGTTGTAGTGATCTGTTAGACAATGTTGAATTTCAGGCCAGAAATCTGAGTAGTTAATGACATCAGAGAGTATGTGTGGAAGAGATTGACATATAGTTTTGGAGCAAGCATAGAAAAACTATTCTGAGAGCTCTGTAGCTCAGCAGAAGGTGTTTGGTGTGAGGGCCTTGAGTAGGCTTGGCTTCCGAGGTTGTAAACTGGAGATGAAGTGATGGGTTTCATTGCCAAAGGAGAAGGTGGAGTAGTTTGAAGAGAAGATAACCAAGCAGTAGTTTGGCTCTGGCTTAAACTGGTAGACAGATTGCTTTAGCAAATGCGAGGCAGTGATGTTAATTTTCACTGGGAAAATAAAGCAGCACATTTTATTTGGCAAGGTTTGTAGAATTGTTGTATTTTTTTGTTGAACTGGTAGTTAATACTTCAGTTTTGCAAGTAAAATGCCTTTTCCAAATGGCTGCTCTAGGTAGGAGAGAGCGATTTTTTGTAACCACAAGTTGATAGTTGACTTTGGTTCTGTGTTCTTGAGTGTGTTCCTCAAAGTTGAGAGACTGGTCAAGTCAGATCCCTTGATAGCTGAATGAAGGTATTACTTCTATATTGTTGTCTGTGATACTGAGTTATGACGTGATTCTTGCAAATCCCCTTGGGGTGACAAAGAGTAATGTCTTTCGGCTTTTCACAGTTAGGGGTCGCCACAGCAGAACTCCGGTCTGCTAATGATTGGCAGTGGATTTTTACGGTGCTGAGTTGCCAGCCCAATGCCCAACCTTCAAAGAAGACACACCCATTCATGCATGCACCTACCTGCATGTCTTTAAATGTCACTTGACCGTGGGGAGGACATGCAGACTCTACACAGAAGGCACTCCAGTCGAGAATCGAATGGGAAAACCTCTTGCTATTAGGCGACAATGCTAACCACTGCACCACCATGGTGACAAAGAGTATACACTTTATTTTTATGTTTAGGGTTGAGAAGTAACTTTCTCGAGATGAGCCTGTTGTTAAGATGCAGTAGGCCTGTTTCAAGTAGATTTTGTACCGCTCTATTAGTAACCATATCATCTGCATATAAGAGGAGTTAAAGGTGGGGTAAGTCAAGGGGTTGTTTATTTACAAAACTGGAAAAAAGTAGAGTGACAAGAATTTACCCTTGTGGGACACCTGAATCTGTATATGCGTTTTCTGAGACAGAGGTGCCAATTTTAATACTGAAATGTTCTGGTAGAAAGGAAGTCTTTGAGCCACTTAGAGGTTTCAAAATGGGCATAGATGTCAAGAATGGGATATTACAACTGAGTGGTGAACTATGTGAAAGGCATGGATTAAATCTATGAAGATGGTGGTCCTGTTAGGTTTTGTTTAACTATATTAGTGTGCATGTCATCAGCTACAGTCCAGACAGCTGTAAAGGTGCTCCTTCAAAACCAGTGGCCATGCTGTTTGTTGAAGGTCAGGTGAAACTTTTGCAGGTATGTGGTGAGTGTGTTGCAGATCATTTCTTTCTAGGATTATTTTCCCCAGAGTGGGAAGAATGGAGATAGGTCAGTGTAGCAACTGCCTCATGTACACAAACAACCCTCTCCTCTTACCTCCCAACACTCAGACTTGTGAGAGATGCATGCACACACACACACAAACATATAATATATATATATATATATATATATATATATATATATATATATATATATATATATATATATATATATATATATATATATATCCAAACTGGAAGCCATGCACTCTCAAGCCAAGACCAGAATAGCTGGTCAAGAGGAGAAGGGAGAAGGTCAACACCTGCACCACACCACATGCAACACTTAGCCCCCAGAACACTCACCATCACAGCTCTCACATAAAAACACAAACCACACATCCACCTTCGCAGAGGCTCTCAATAAAAATCTACCCATACAGCAGAGACCTACAAGGCAGAAATGCACTCAACCACCACAACACAGCACAGACCACAAGACACACAAGCTCACCTACACAATGTGCCCCTCAACCTAAGCCCTCAACCTAAGCCCCTAAGGCAAAACAGCTTGCCCAATACACTAATCAAAGGTGACTTGATAGTGAGACACACTGATGTCCCACTCACTAGGTGGAATAAGGAGAAGGTAACAGTCGGTGGCAGAATTCGACACATAACACACACACACTCAGGTTACTCCACAACAAGTACAAGTATGACTCACTGTCCATGTGGGTGTGAATGACCTGTGACGCACCTCCCTGGACTACATGAAAAGAGACATGGAGGAGCTCTCAGATTATGTGGCCCAGGCAAGTATGACCCTAGCCCTGAGCAGCATCCTACCATCGCCCGGAATTATACCGCAGTACAAGCAGAAAATGATTGACTTCCACAATTGGCTAAGTTTCTAGTGTCATTCTAAGGGTATTCAGTATCTGTCTGCTTGGGATGACATGATTGACAGACCTCGCTACTTTGCCAGAGATGGCCTGAATCTGTCACCCCTGGGTTTCTGGATACTGGCTAAGGCACTTGCCACCCCTATAGTGCCTTTTTTAAGCAATGTTCCAAAGACCAAATTACCACCGTAACAGCTATAAATAAATGCATTCTGAGAGTCATGTGGCTCAATGCTAGAAGTCTAAATCTCAAGATGCACTTGCTCAAAGCACTCCTCAAAATGGAGAAGATCCTGGTTTAAAGCAGCAGAAAGCACCCCTGTGCTACCAGGCTATAACTCATTCCACACCTTTCGGCCCCAGAACATGGACCGAAGCTCCAAAGGCAGTGGTGTCTCCATATTCATATAGGATATGCACACCTCCATCCTTGACCTGATTATTACTAACATGGGCAACCATTGCTCTACACCAATAGTCAATTCCTCCCTGGTTAGATCTGACCACAAACTAATCACCATGGAAATCCACATCTCACCCACACCCCCACAAAGGTAACCACCATGAAAATCTTCTCCAAAGCTGATTTTGGGCTATTAAAAACAGAGGTGGCTAATTTCACAGCACCCACGTCAATGGAAAATAGATGCATGGCTGCTGAATCATACACCAATGCACTGTACGAACACATCCATAAATGCATGGAACTGGCCATACCCAACAGAACCAAGATGCTCTCCTCCAAAAAAAGGAAGCCAATCTGTTGGTCGCCTGCCATTAATAAACTCTACAACAGAAGGAAGAGACTGTTGTAGAAAAAGATGAAGTCCCAAGAAAGGAAAAACTCCCTTATTAGCCTCAACAAAAAGTTGAGGTCCCTCATCAAAACCTCTAAAGCCAGCTATAAAGGCAGAATTGTGGCAGACACTAAAAACAACCACAAAGCCTTCTATAGTTATATCAAGAATCTCCATGGCAATACCCAGGTTTGCTCTGAGTTACTGCACAATGGTTCCTCCTATACTGAGCCAACAGATATTGCCAACATACTGGCCGACAGATTCAGTGCCAACTTTACCCATCCCCCCAAAGGACCAATCACAATACCAGAGGAATGCCAGGCACCAAGCATTACTGCAGCACAGGTTAAAGCTGCATTGCCCAAGGCTAAGAATACAGCTTCATGGGACCCAACAATATCCCTAGATGTATTCTACATGAACTACAAAGTGAACTTACACCACATCTGTGTGTCCTGTTCAATCACAGCCTCACCTCAGGCTTTGTCCCTACCGAATGGCGCATTGCTACAGTCATCCCTCTCCATAAAGGGGGAGCGACTACAAACCCTGGGAATTATCGCCCCATTAGCCTGATGAGTCTGATATGTAAGGCTATGGAGCACATCATCATGGACCTAATTAACAAGGATATAGGGAATCTTCAAATTCTAGATGCCACTCAATTTGGTTTTGTGAAAGGTAGATCATGCCTGCTCAACCTGGTTGACTTCTTTGAGTCAGTCACCAGAGCTGTGGATGAGGGCAAGGCAGTTCATACAGCCTACCTCGATCTGGCCAAGGCCTTTGATACCATTCCACACTCAGGAATTATTGATAAACTCACCAAACTAGGCATCAACCCCTACATCACTAGGTGGGTTGCAAAGTGGCTCACAGATCGACCCCACAGTGTGAAAGTAGTGGACTCCAAGTCAGACTGCCGACTAGTCACAAGTGGAGTCCCACAGGGATCGGTCCTGGGTCCTCTCCTGGTTGGTATCTACTTCTCAGGAATCCAGGCCAACATAGAGGGACTCTGGCTGACCAAGTATACAGATGATTGCAAGCTGACAGCCATTATTAATTCCCCAAGTGATGTAGACATCCTACAGAAAGACCTCATTGAGACCAATGACTGGTGTCAAAACCATGGCCTTATGCTTAATGCCAAAAAATGCGTCATCATCCCCTTTGTGAAAAACTCAGTTCCCACTAATTACCACGTCGATGGGAGCCCACTGAACACTGAAGGCATTATAAGAGATCTAGGGACATAGGTTGACAGTAACCTCTTCTTCAACCATCACACTGCCACTGTGGTCAGAAAATCCTTCTATGTGGCACATCTCATTAACAAGGGTTTTGCATCCAGGAAAAAAGAGGTAATCATCTCTCTCTACTCTTCTCTCATTAGGCCAATCATCGAGTATAATGCCCCATTTGGCATGTACCTCACTAGACACATGCAACAGCTGGAAAGGCCACAAAAGTACCTCACAAAGAGGATCTTAGGCCTTAAACACATGTTGTACATGGACAGACTCAAAAAAACTCCAGCTATTCTTTGTCTCATATCGTCTACTAAGAGGCAAGAGCCATGTCTGACCCAGCTCTGTTAGAAATGCTACATCTAAAGAAATCCCAATCCCTCCACACCACACGCTCCAGAGACCTCAACCTCATTATCACAATCAACAGAATATGCTGGAGGGATTGATTCATAACTCAGAGACAGCCCATGCTCTGGAATAGACTTCACATACATGTCAAGCAGAGCACCTCACTGGCCCTCTTCAAGAGAAATCTTGATGAGTGGATGGGAAATAGAAAGTACACCCCAGGGATCACTCCAATGGCTCTACTTGATAGAGGCACTGGGGACTAACGTCGGGCATCTTGATGCCAGGGCACTTCTATGGGATAGGGCTGTAAAGGTTCCAGGGCCATTAGCCTAGTACACACCTATGAACCTATGACATGGACATGGCTAACTGAAATATTCTGGATTCCTTGGGCACAGGTCTAACAAAGGCTGACTTCTAAACTGTAGGCATGGTGTTAATAGTGAGGCTAAGCTATAAGTGTGTTTTAGTGATGTGACTGTAGTTTCTGTAATGATAGAAAATGTAAGGGTTTGTCAGGACTAGCGGGAGAGCCCAGTGGGACTTTATTTATTTAACATTTGTTTACCGGGAAAGTCCGACTTGGAATGAAGCCAATTTTCAGTGGAGGCCCAGGGAGAAACACTCCTGACGTATGTCTTTATAAAGTGGGAGAAAACTGGAGCACCTGGAGGAAACTCACACTAACGCAGGGAGGACATGCAAACTCCGCACAGAAGGCACTCCAGCCGAGAACCGAACCAGAGAACCTCTTGCTGTGAGGCGACAATGCTACTGCTGCACCACTGTGCCTTGTTCAAGTAAAGGCATAATGTGCTTAGCTGTAATTTTGTGAAGGAGAATGGGGTAAGGCATTGGGGGGGGGATCAAAGTTTGTGACTGTGGAAGTGGGAATGAAGGGGGTGGCTTGGAGGTTAAAAATTCTAATACACCCCCCCCCCCCTCCATGTTAGTAGACCAAATCAGTCTTTGCACATGCAAAATGCAAATCAAAACTGAGTGGAAAGAAGAAAAAAGAAAGAAAAACAGCAAATAAGTGAGTGCTGCATCCATGTTGGAGAGAAGCACAAACTTTGCTAAAGCAATGCTCCTCCTGTGTTTCACTGACACACCATGAGGTCAGCTCAGGGTGAAAAGGATATTCTATTGGATGTGTCAGAGAAGTGCAATTTAATCATGTACCTCTCTGACAGTGTGCACAGAGGCACAAAATAGAAATCAAGGAAGTTTGCCACTGTGCAAACTGGGCAGATGGAGTGCAAACTCTGAGATAGTCTAGCTGGCTGAAGGCAAGGAATTATAAGAAAAATGGGGCAGTAGAAACAGCTAATTTGGGAGCTTTTGCCATTTGAGTGCTTTTCTCAGCACTACAGAACCTTATTTTTTCTTAACTTTGGCAATGTGTCCCATACGCCTGCAAGATGTAATCACTACCAGTCACATGGTATTACCTCAGCAGGGTCAGATGGAGCTGCAGCACTGTCTTTAGCTAGTTGGAGACCAATTCAGCACAGCATAAACTTTCACTTGTTTAATTCCATTTATGCTATACCTATTCTTTTGCAAAAGTGTAAAGTAATGCCATTTCTTTTTCAGTGATGTGTATTGCATTTTAATGCCAAACATTTTTCTAATAATGTTGTTAATCTCTCTATACAACTATTCCATTTTGTCATTCATAACAGGCTAAAAAAATATATTTTTTCTTTTTATACCATAAAGCCTGGCCTAAGGCAGGAATTGGTCATTTCTGATCAATGCTCTACCAGAAAAAACATAAATAACATTAAAAACAAAAACAAATGCATACTGGGTGCTCCGGTATCCATCTGTATTGCCACAGCAACTACTGGGTGTCAAAAAGTGGTGAAAATGGGTTGTAGCAGAATGGGAGCCGATGAGTGAAGGGATTTGACATCCATCGCCACAATGTACTATAGACAACCCACAAGCAAAGGGAAGAATACTCTATGTGAAACAGCTTCGAGATAGCTGAATGCAAGGTCAGGAGCTAGGCCAGTGCATGCAATGCTACCTTTAAGATACATGCAGTGGGCTTAGGAAACTGGAAGAGCCAGGCAGGGAGGATGGGAGTCAGTGGCCGATGCCAACTCAATCCACTGTGGGGGTGGAGGGCAAGGGTTGTAGTTAAGACTTGTACTATTGACCACATTCAACAAGCCAAGGTACTATAACAGGATGCTTATCATTGGGTCAGAGTGTCTATATGTTATGAGTAGTGTCTGGAGGTGCACATGAGAAGACACACTCTTCCAGACTGCAGCTTAGGTGCAGCCACTGGTTTTCACAGCGGATGGGTGAGGACGATGTGTGGAGTATAATGAGACTTACATGTTCAATACTTCCTGACCTCTAACTCTTACCTCTGAGGGCAATGAATGGGCCAATAGGACTCTCACTGTGGTCAGGAAACAAATGGGCTCAGCTCTCACTCCTCAACAGAGTAACAAACAGGTCAGCAGGAAGAAGAACCACTCTGCAAACTGTAAAAAGAAAAAAAAAATGTGCAGCAGACTCAAAGCAGGCAAAGGCTGGAGATGGGGATGGGTGTGTTCTTTGTAGGTGGGAATAAAGAAGTATCCCCAGAATTCATTAACGCCTACACTAAGTGTACGCTAAGTGTACACCATTCTAATTGAACAGACAACACAAGCATAACTCACACCTTCTTCCTCCTAATTTTAGTTTCCCTACTGATTTTCTTGCAGCTTTAAATACTGAGGGAGATTCATAAAGGTTACCACAAAGTGCAATCAGCAGGTACAAGTAGTGTAATCTTTCAGAGAGACTAGAAAGCATAAAAAATGTGGTTGAGATTTTCCTGAATACAGATCGTGTATACTTAGTGTGGGTGCTACTAAATCTGGCCTTATATTAAGAGTAGATTTGCATGCATGTGTATGAAAAGGACCTGGGAGAAGGCATGAACCTTACTAGGAGGGGCAGGCAGGTAAAAGGTTTATCAAATAGACTGAAAATCCACATATACTGTTAGTAGGTACGTTTGCAAAGTCAAATTGTTATAGATGTCCAAGAGACATTATCCAGAAACCCCACTAAATGAACAAAGTGTAGCTTCAATATTACTTTACAATAAAACGTTAATTATGTAGAGGTCAGGTACAAAAGTTTGGAACTCATCATTATATACATTAGTCACTTTAAAACACACTAAAATATAATAAGGCATAAGATTAGCAAGTCAGTCACCAGGGAATTCGATTATCTAAAGGTGAGAAAATAAAAATCTGTGATATTAATAATAACCTCGATACCCTTCTTCTCCCACCTCTTGCCATGCTGTTTAATTTCTGACAAGTAGTAAACATTTTCATAGTTTATCTTATAAAATCATCACTAAGGAATGTGCAGAAAGTTTTAAAATTCATTCGCTTTTCTGGTATGAGGCCTTTGTTCCTACCTTTCTTTTTATGTCTAGAAAAATGCTATTTTTAAACCCTCTGTTATGCTGTCTTCCTTTTTTCTGTTTAACATTTCCTTCTTCTATGCAAGACTGCCTTGAAAATGGGCATATTTTCGAAGGGGCATTTACCCCTCTCTATTGAGTTCAGAAATACCTTTGCTCCTCTCGTGTCTAATACGCTGCAGTTTCAAAATGTCTATCAGAGTTCTTTTATTATATACATCTGTTTTGCAGTCCTCTCTCACCCAATTTAATGCTCAGCTCAGGGTCTGATACAATTTGTCCACGGTGGCTCTCTAAGCTTTTCATACTCTTAAGAAATAGTGTGCGTATGTTATTGGGGGTCCTTCAGTTTGCTTAGGAGATAGCTAATAAAGGCAGCACAGAGTCATAAATGCAGATTTTGAAACAGGGTCAGTTTGTTCTTGATAATAAAACAAGGCAAACAGGCCAAAGTTTCTAGGGTCCTTTGAAGTTTTACACAATGTCTTATCACTGTGACTGTTGCTATGGTTACAGCACCATCAGAAAACTTCTGCAACTTGAGCAAATCTCTACTAACATTTTCAAACAGTACAACAACAACAACTCTGCTATGTTCACAATGCTGGAATTTAAGCTACAGCACTTCATCTTCTGAGTAGCACTGGATGAAAATACTGTCTAAATGAAAAAAAACAATAGTAGGTGTCCTGCTTTCTGAACACCAGAATACATGCACCTTACACCTGTATATAGCATATTTAGGCAAAAAATAAGGCAAAGTCATAGAGTACACATAGCATTAGTTGCAAGCCACTGCAATTTACCAAAGGATTGATTTCTGCACTTTAGAAAGCAGAGAGGTGGAATAGCTATTAGCTGTAATAAGAACATGGAAGAGCTGTAAGAAACATATAGACCCTGCATTGTAGCTGAAGCAGCTGTAAAATTTCATCATACAACTTATCCACACTTGGTCTGAACACACCCTGATAGTGTCACAGTTTACAACTAGACAGACAAGTGGTTCCAAGCATCAACTTCCCTTTGTGTAAAAGAATTGTTAGTCTTATTGTAGAAATAATTTCTGAACTCCCTGAGTAAGATGTAAGATGCAAGAACTTACCAGAGGTATGAGCAGCAATAAGTTAAACTGCACTGCACAGACAGGTACGATATCATTTTTAAAAATGATTACACCATATTATTTCTGTCTGCTGTATTCATTTTCCTTCATTTTATTTTTTAGGCGTCATCAGTCACCGTTTTCTGATAGCCATGAGATATTTCACATGGCACATGTGAAGCTGAATCCAAGAAGCAGTGTAGAGAACAGAGAACTTATCAAGCAATTCAGCTTAAATCCAATCACAGTCCCTGCTTCTTTGAAGTGACCCAGCAGAAATGAGCTCTTCAATTTCAAACAATGTGTAGAAGCCAGATCCCATCATGAATGACAGTCCTAGACACTCCTTGAAAAGACCATTTTACATAAATAAATATAGTTTGTGTCACTTGAAATTTCATATGAAAGCATTTTTAGCTCTTACTGCAAACTGTAATGAAAAAGAAACAATGCAATCCAGTAGGTAAAAACAAAAGGCCCTTCTCCGACATAGTTCCAGGATGTTAACTTCTGAGCTACCAGGCAGCCACATTTCGTTTTATTATGGTAATTGGGATGCCCCATTAGAGCATCTAGGTTGCTTTTAAAGGGAAGATTATGTTGTAAAGTGAAGATAACCTAATTTGCGGCTATAAAGTATGCAAGTAGAACTTGATAGGATTAAAAGTCAAGGATGCCGGCTTGTAGGCCATTACATTAAGCAAGTGGGATTTGATGAGACTGTAAACAGCCCCACACATAAAGCACAGGATACAGTCTCCTTTTTCTTATGGGTCTTGAAGACTTTTTTTGGCACTATCTTCCTGACAGTGCAACACAGAGGTAATAAATTATAAAATAAAATAAATAATCTAATGACCAAAAACTGTACCTTGATTCTGATGTGTCAGATCAGTGGCAGAGCACAGAAGTGTAGTAATACAGGGGCCTGGAGTCAATCCACATGTTGTATTATTTCTTTTTTCATTACTGACAATCTGTAGCTTTAATACTTAAACAAAAGTAAAAACAAGATTGTGGCAGGGTAAAAATCCCTGAAAAGTAAAAAGTTCAAGTCTTTTTCAATCTCTTGCCTTATGTTCAAAGGGAGTAAACACACACTGCAGTAGACACCTTTGCTATAATGCCTGAAAAACTGAAGAAAAAGTGCACCATGGAATATTTGTACAATTCTCCGCATATGTTATCTGCATTCCACTTTGCTTGGATTAGAACTCAGTTATACCATTTGAACTCTGAACATCTGGTTCAACAAGTGTGGGTATTACAATCATTATTTTAATCTGTATCACTGTGCACAGAGTAGAATTTTACAGTACTCACTGTTTTTTATCCTGGGTGTGTCAAGCATGACTAATAATGGGGGAGGGGGTTGACAGAAACATTTGCTTTTTGATGGAGAATAAAGTTGTTACTTCTACTCACTGTCTTCAGGCAGGTCATTTTTCCGTCCTTCTCTCTCCATCTGTTGACACCATCCATCCATTCTGTCCCTTTCTGCCTGTAACAGCTTCAGAAACCAGTATCCATCTCGCTGACAGACTGACCTCTGACCTGCTTCAAGAGGGTCTTCTGTTACAGAATCTATCCAGGGGTCAGGGGGAGGTAAAATGGAAGGGTCAAATTCTGTGTTAAAGTCATCATCCATCACACAAGCATGATAGTAGTTTCCTGATCCTTGAATGCTGACTGTGGAGGTACTTGCATCGCGGGAGAATTGCCTCACCATGGGCATGTGGCCAGGTCCATCCTGCTCATGAGACTCCACTACAATTTCTATTGTATCACGTGGGTCTAAATCAGCCTGTACTCCTGCTGTCACACTATTTGAGCGTAGAAATCTGCGGAAACTAGAAAAAAAAAGAAACAAGACAGACAATTAACATCTGGAAAGCTATAAGAAAGTTTAATGTGCAGCTATTTAATTTATCCACCTGCATAAGATCTTTTAGTTCCTCAACAGCCCTAGTTCATGCCATTTGGGTCTATGTCAGATAAACAAAAATGCAATCTCTCAAACGCTCATATGAGCGAATAATCATAACACTGAAATTTGTATTGTGGGGGGCTACACCCCCCACTAAATATATATTCCTACTCTGAGGTCGCACCACAGTGAGGAAAGGGTAAATATCCCACTCTTCACTGTACTGCAATCCCAAAATACCACTTAGGTTCATAGGTTCATGGGTTCATACTAGGCTATCTGCCCTAGGCCATTTATAAGCCTAGCCAGAATGTGTTTGGCTTTCGCCACCCATTTTAAATTTATTTTGCTATGCCCTTTTTCGAGATTAGTATACTGTGCCTCTGTCTAAGAGTAACACAGAAGTGATACCCGGGGTAAACCTACGATCTCCCATCCACTCATCAAGATTCCTCTTGAAGAGAGTCAATGAGGGACTCTGCCTCACCTGGACTGTGATTTTATTCCAGAGTGAAGGGAGCCTCTGGGTTATGAATCTGTCCCTCCAGCATGTCCTATTTATTTCAGTGCTGAGGTTCAAGTCTCTTGAGCGCGTAGCTCGATGGGATTTGGATTTTCTGAGGTGCAGCATGTCCATTAATTCCGGGTTGGACATGGCTTTATACGTCAGGCACAGATCGCCTCTGAACAGGTGGTATGCCACTGAGTAGAGCTGGAGTTTCTTTAACTGGGCAGCATATGGCATCTGTTTGAGCCCTTTGATCCTCTTGGTGAGGTACTTTTGGGGTCTTTCCAGTTGCTGCAGGTGTCTGGTAAGGTACATCCCAAAAGGGGCACTGAACTCAATTATGGGCCTGATGAGGGATGAGCAAAGAGGCATGATGACCTCCCCTGATCTAGATGTGAATCCCTTCATGATTAGGTGGGCTATATAAAATGTTTTTCTAACCACTTTGGCCACGTGGTTGTCAAATGAGAGATTGCTATCAACTTGGGTCCCCAGGTCTCTAATTACTTCTTCTGTACTTAATGGATTACCACCTATGTGGTAATTTGTGAGCACTTTGTTTTTGCCAAAGGGGATGACTATATACTTTTTGGCATTTAGCTTGAGGCCATGGCTCTGGCACCAGTTGTCTGTTTCTATGAGGCCCTTTTGGAGGATGCTTGTGTCGGCTGGAGAGTTGATTATGGTACCCAGTTTGCAGTCATCTGCGAACTTGGTCAGCCACAGTCCTTCCGTGTTGGCCTGTACCTCCGAGAAATATATACCAAACAAGAGAGGTCCCAGGACTGAGCCTTGTGGGACACCACTTGTAACTGGTTTGGAGTCTGACATGGCTCCAGCAATTCTAAACATGTGGATTCTGTCCTTGAGCCAGTTTGCAATCCATCTAGTGACATAGGGGTTTATATTTAAGCTGGTGAGCTTATCTATAATGCCAGAGTGGGGTATTGTATTGAAGGCTTTTGCGAGGTCCAGGTAGGCTGTGTGGACCACCTTCCCCTCGTCAATGGCCTTGGTGACTGTTTCAAATAAATCAACCAGTTTTAAGAGGCAGGATCTGCCCTTAACAAAGCCAAACTGGGTAGGATCCAGTGTCTGTAGGTCCCCAATATCTTTATTTATGAGGTCCATGATGATCCTTTCCATAGCTTTGCAGACCAAGCTAGTCAGGCTTATGGGGCAATAGTTTCCAGGATCCATTGAGGCACCACCTTTATGGAGAGGGACCACTGTTGCTGTACGCCACTCTTTGGGCAAATATCCTGTAGTAAGGCTGAGATTGAACACTAGTTTTATGTTTGGGTTTAGCTCTTCTTGGAGTTCATGTAGGACGCAGCCCGGGACACCGTCTGGTCCCATTGATGCTGTGTTTTTTGCTTTGGAGAGGGCGGCTCTTACCTGAGCATCTGAGATGTCAGGGGGGCAGCACTCTGCTGGGATAGATATTTGCCCTTTTGGTGGGGAGTGGGGGGGGGGGAGTTTGTGCTGAACCTGTCAGCTAGGATGTTGGCAATGTCTGTGGGTTTGGTGTATTTTTTGTCATTTTGGACTAATTCTGAGTATATCTGGGAATTACTACCCAGGTTCCTAACATAACTAAAGAAAACCTTGTGATTATCCTTAGTGTCCTGTGCAATTTTTCTCTCAAACCTGGCCTTAGACAATTTTATGAGTGCCCGTAGTTTTTTGCTAATACTGATCAGTGATGCCTTCCCTTTTTGGGATTTTGCTCTATCATTTAGTAGCTTCCTTCTTCTATTGTATAGTTTGTTTATGGCTGGGGTCCACCAGACAGGATGTCTGCCTTTGGAGGATTGGGTCTTGGTTTTATTTGGGATCGCATGATCCATGCATTCCTGAAGGTGTTCATAGAATGCGTTTATAAAGGATTCTGCGGTCTGGGCCGTATTTTCCACAGGCCCGGGGGCTTTGAAGGATTCCACCTCAGTTTTGAGGAGTGTGAAATTTGCTTTAGAGAAGTTTTTCACTGTGGTTTTCTGGACAGGGGGTGGGGTCGGGATGTGAATATCCAGTGAGATTAGTTTATGGTCTGATCTTACCAGTGAGGGATACACTTCTGGTCTGGAGCATAGAGTCCCCATGTTGGTGATGATCAGGTCCAGTATGTTTTCCCCTCTTGTGGGAGTGGTAACAAGTTGTTCCATAGCATTTGAGTTTATAAATTCTAGGAACCTTTGGGCTAGGGTGTTGGAGCTAGAGTAATGCTCCCAGTCTATGTTTGGGTAGTTGAAGTCGCCCAATATAATGGTGTTTGGAGAGACCTTCATATTTTCCAGTGTTCTCAGGAAGGCCGAGTGGGGTTCCTGGGTTTGGGAGGGTGGTCTGTAGCAGGCTATGAACTGGAAGGCAGTTTTACCCACTGTTAGTTGCACATGGATAGTCTCTGATGCTTCGTGCTTTGCCACCAACCTGGAGGTGTGGGTATCTTTGATGAATATCTATACTCCCCCTCCTTTTGTGGTTTGGTCCAAGTTTTGGGGCCGAAAAGCATGGTATGAGGTATAACCTGGTAGTGCTGGGGTGCTCTCGGGTGCCCTGAACCAGGTTTCTGTTACTGCACAGATATTGATGTTCTCCATGCTAAGGAGAGTTTCGAGTGCGTGCATCTTGAGGTTTAGACTTCTGGCGTTGAGTTGCATTACTCTTAGTTTCTTATCCCTTGTGATACCTATGGAGGTGGGTTTGTCTTTTGAGCCTTGCCTAAAAAAGGCACTATGGGGGTAGCAAGAGCCTTTGCCAATATCCGAAAGCCCAGGGGTGACAGGTGCAAGCTGTCCCTAGCGAAGCATCGTGGCTTGTCGAGCATATCATCCCAAGCTGACAGGCATTGGATCCCCTTTGAATGACACCAGTACTTAAGCCAATTGTTAAAATTGATCATCTTGTCTTCATATTGTGGCATCATTCTTGGTGAGGGTAAGATGCTACTCAAGGTCAGGGTCATACCGGCCTGGGCTACATGCTCAGAGAGCTCCTGTATGTCTCTTTTCATGTAGTCCAGGGAGGTACGTCTCAGGTCATTCACACCAGCATGGACAATGACTGAGTCATATTTGTACTTGCCTTGGAGTGACCTGAGTGCTTGTGTTATGTGGTGGATCCTAGCACCCGACAGACTGCTCACCATGACCCTCTCCTTGTTCAGCCTGGTGAGTGGGACATCAGTGTGCCTGACGATAGAGTCACCTATTACAAGTGTATCAGGTGTGTTGTTTAGTCTTAAGGGCTGTGACTGTTCGGCACACTGGCTTTGTCAGATATGTGTTGCACGTGTTTTGCTTTGGGGTAGCGGTTGCTTGGGTGTCTGCTTTGGAGGTCTCTGCTGCTTAGGCAGATCTTTATTTAGAGCCTCCAGTATGTTTTGTGTGATTATGTGTTTGGTTTGCTGTCGTGGTAGGTCTATGTGAGACTGGAATTGTAGTGAGTGTGGTTTCCTTCTCCTCCTGACTGGTTATGCCAGTACTGAGTTGAGAGAGCTTAGCCTCCAGTTTGGCTATATGGTTGCATCTCTCACATGTGTTGGAATTTGTTGGGAGGAGGAGAGGGTTGTCTGTGTACATGAGGCAGTTGTAACATTGCCTCAAGATTCCCAGATTCACCAGCTGGACCGGAGAGGAGATTGACAACTGACCTTTGGACATGCTAGAATAATATTGGGAATTCCTTTATAATTGAAAACAAGGGCCAGTGGGGAGTGAGGGTGTAGTGCTTTTAATTTTTAGTGCTGACTTGTATAATTGCTTTAGTGAGCAAGTGCCAGGTAACTTAAGTGCAATGCGTTACAGGTAACTTAAATGCAAAAACGACAAACAGTAACTTTCTTTCAAGTGAAACAAGGAAATAAGTACAGTAAGCAATGCAGATATCACTAGTGATCCACAGAAGCTCTGAGAAGCCACGTATTAGGTGGAATTAGCGTTCCAGGGAAATAACAAGCAAACAAACAACAAGCATATAAACAAAGCTAGATTCAGCAGGCCTGGATCTAGTCTATGCTACAGCAAACAAGGTGTACCAATTTCAGTAAGATACATTTCAAATATTCAGGCACTATAAACCTTTAACCAAAAATTCCCAGCTCAGAAGGGCAGATTCCAGCCACTTCTCCCACAAGAGTGCAGACCACAAACCTTCTTAATGTAAAATAACTGGCCTGAAGCCCAAGTGCTTAAACCAGAACTAATACACTTTAAGAATAACAGACACTGGGCTCTCAATCAGCAGTTCCCAACTTAGAAGGATGAAAGCTACCTGTCCTGCCACCACAGTGCATGCCACAAACATTCCTAATGTAAAACAACTGGTCTGAAGCCCAAGTGCTTAATCCAAAAGACTTAGAATGATAGCTACACTTTAATCAAGTTACTACCAAGCAGTAATAAATACAATTGAATACTTTAGAGAATGTCTGGATTAGTGCTCAAGCTACACAAACAAAGTTAGATCCAGCAGGCCTGGATCCAGTCTATGCCACAGCAAATAAGGCGCACCAACTTCAGTAAGAAGCAGTTCAGATATGCATGCACTATAAGCCTTTAACCAGAAATTCCCAGCTCAGAAGGGCAGAGTCCAGCCTCTCCTCCCACAAGAGTGCAGACCACGAACCCTCTTAATGTAAAATTACTGGCCTGAAAGCCCAAGTGCTTAAACCAGAATTAATACACTTTTAGAATAACAGACACTGAGTCCTCAGTCAGCAGTTCCCAACCTAGAAGGATGTAAGCTACCTGTTCTGCCACTACAGTGCAGACCACAAACCCTCTCAGTGCAAAACAACTGGTCCGAAGCCCAAGTGTTTAAACCAAAAGGCTTAGAATGAGTTACACCAAGCAGTAATAAATACAACTGAGTACTTTTAAGATGATGCAAAAGTGAAATAAAGTAGGTAGAAACACAAGTACAGTAAAAGCAGATGAATTTTTTTTTTTTCTGAACAAGTGCTGAGATCAAAGAAACAGATTTGAGTGCTGAAACTAGAAAACTGGCTAGTTATAAGAAAAAAAAAACTAAGCTAGAAGGCTTCCCTCCAACACAGAAGGGCTTGGGGGCTCAAAAGCCTACAAATAGTCTATAACACTTAACAGGAAAGGCAAGAAACAAGCTTAAATTTTTTTTTTTTCTGTTTCCCAGATGCTCTCTTTGTACACAGTAGGAGTGCCTGAAATCAGAATATGATCTCACTGCACTCAGTTGAGTAAGCAAATGAGATGGGCCCAGAAGGAGTATCCAATGTTATGATTATTCGCTCAAATGAGTGTTCGAGAGATTGCGTTTTCGTTTATCTAAAGTAGACCCTGCCATTTCTAGTTAGAGTCAAGGTGAGAAATAGGAGCTTCCAAACCATTTTGTGCACCATTTTGTATATTTTAGAGGGAAATAAGAGAATGGTGATGGTAATAGATTCAGTTTATGCTCACTTCAGGTGAGAACTACAAGAACATTCACTAGGAAAATGAAAGCTCATTAATGCAGACATGCTTTTAAGAAAAGAAAACACAGTATAAATGTAACACAAAATTAATACAAATATATCTGTAACTCGTGAAAAGTGCAGGTATGCTCTGCAAATATATGAGTATACAGGTGTGAAACTGAGGCATGAATAAAGTACAGTTTTGTACCTACCATAAATGTAGATGTTCGAGTGTATACACTGCTGCAGTCATTACACTTGGGTTATCCTGCCATCAGGCGGTTCCCCAGTCGGCCCGAGTTCCAAAGTCTTGGTCCGGCATCGGTTGCTGTCGCTTCTTCCCTGACGTCAGTGTGACAGGGGTAGATAAGATGCAGCTGATGCCATTTTCTTCAGTTTTTCTTGCCCCAGATATCAGGTGCCCCCAAAAAGGTAGGCAATTCAAATTACTAATAAAACATACATAAGAAAAGCAATCAACAACTTTCAGTTACCAGCAAATACTCCCCATAGGTAGTAAAGGGTAGAAGGCATAGGTACGTACCAGCAAGTAAGAGGGGAAGGAGGGAGGGTAACCTGGTCTGCAGCAGTGTTTACACTCGAACATCTACATTTATGGTAGGTACAAAACTGTACTATGTTCATCGTGTTACACTGCTGCAGTCTTTACACTTGGGTAGAATCCCAAAGCTGAGGTAGGGTGGCTGGTTCTACAAGGCATTAGGGGTGGCTATAAGGCCCCACAGCACTGCAGTGGCAAAGCCAGCTCTGGATTTAGAGTATAGAGGCAGATAGTAATGCTTGGTGAAGGTATGTACAGAACTCCAAGTTGCTGCTTCCAAAATGTCATTGGTAGGTATTCCTCTGAGGTAGGCAGTTGAAGTGGCTGTTGGCCTGGTGGAGTGAGATCTAATGCTGTTAGGTACAGGTTTCCCATGGTGTATATAGCAGAAACGTATACAGTGTCCTATCCATTTTGAAATAGTCTGTTTTGAAATGGCTTTTCCCTGTGCTCCTGCAGCATATGCTACCAATAATTGCACAGTTTTTCTGAAAGCTTTGCTTTTGTCCAAGTAAAAGCGTAACTGCCTGTGTATGTCCAAAGAATGCAGAAGTCTCTCCCCTTTATTCTGTGGATTTGGATAAAAAGTTGGTAAGTGAATAGTTTGGTTTAGAGCCACACTTGATACCACCTTTGGCATAAAAGTAGGGTTTGTTCTTAAAGACACCCTGTTTTGGTGGAAAATGATGAAAGGTTCCACTGCCATTAGTGCCTGTAATTCTGAAATCCTTCATGCTGATGTTATTGCCAGGAGCAGAGCAGTTTTCCAAGAGATATATTTTAAATCTGCTGTGTTAGCTGGCTCAAAAGGAAGTAAAGTTAATTTTTCCAAAATGAAAGTGAGGTCCCAAGTTGGAGTAGGTGCTCTATGGGGCGGTCTTATGTTTTTAGCCCCTCTGAGGTACTGTTTTAGCAAGGGGTTAGAGAAAATTGGTGGGTCCATGTTGTAATGAGCAGAGATGGCAGAGGTGTGGATCTTGATGGATGAAAAGGAGAGGCCTTTGTCCAGCATCTCAGTTAAATATTGTAGTATCTGAGGAATATTTGGGACAAGAGGGTCAAGACTGTGAGCCTGGTTCCAGGCACAGAATCTCTTCCATTTATCCGAATAGGCTTTCCTGGTACTAGGCCTTCTGGCCTCCAGAATGACATCCATAAATGCTTTGGAGAGAGGCATTGCTTGCTTGACTAAGGAATCTTCCATGCAGCCAGGTTTGAAGTCTTTAGCTGGCTGTGAAGTATCTGATTGTTGTGCTGAGTCAGAAGATGTGGGATTTGAGGCAAAATCCAGGGTGGTCCTTGTGCTAAGTTCTTTAATATTGGGTACCAGTGCTGGAGTGGCCAGTCTGGGACAATCAGGATCATCTTTGGCTCATCTTGTCTGGCTTTTACGAGTACCTTTGGAAGGAGAGGTAGTGGTGAGAAAGCATATACTTGTAGGTTTTTCCAGCTGAATGAGAGGGCATCCACTTTCCATGCTTGCGGGTGGTAAGTCCTTGTGCAGAATTTCTGTAGCTCTCAGTTCATTGGGAATGCAAACAGATCTATGTCCGGGCTCCACCATTTTTGTGTTATCATTCTGAATATTTGAGGATTCAATTCCCATTCGTGGGAATCCATGATGTTTCTGCTGAAGTCGTCTGCCAGTGTGTTTTTCTCTCCCGGCAGGAATTGTGCTTGCAGATGAACTTGATAGGTTAGAGCTGTGTTCCACAAGGTCATGGCTTGTCTGCAGAGGGGATAAGAGTGAGTGCCCCCTTGCTTGTTTATGTACCACATAACTGTGGTGTTGTCTGCCTTTAGTAGTAGTTGTCCTGGATGCAGCAGGTCCTTGAAAGCTATAAGGGCATTTTGTACAGCTAGCATCTCTTTTTGATTGATGTCAAGATGCCTTTGTTCTGCGGGCCACTTGCCCTGAATACATTTTCCTGCCATGTGTGCTCCCCAGGCATAATCTGATGCATCTGTTGTCAGTGTTTGCCTGGCTGTGGGTTGAGTGAAAGGTTGTCCCTTGTTGAGGTGACAAGCTTGAGCCCACCATCGAAACTCCTGTTGAAGGCAAGGAATTAGTGGTATTACTGTTTCCAAACCTTGACAGGGTTGAGACCAGACACTCTTTAGGTACCATTGTAGTTTCCTCATATGCAGTCTGGCATATGGAATTAGTAGTATGCAAGATGCCATGTAACCCAAGGCCTGCAGAATTTTTCTTGCAGGGAGTTGGGTTCTTGTTGCCATCAATTGAAAATATTGAGTCAGTTGTCCTTGCTTGTCTGGCGTGAGATAAGCCATCTGGGCCGTTGTATTCAAGCTGGCGCCCAGGAATATTATCTCTTGTGAGGGCACTAGTTTTGATTTCTTTTCGTTTACTGCAACTTAATAACGTTTTTACAAATGCCAGATGCTATAGAAGAATGTCCTTGCTCTCTGCTTGAATCAGGCAGTCGTCCAGGTACGGATAAATGTGAATTCCTTTCTGTCTGCAAAATGCAATTACTGGTGCCAGGCACTTTGTGAAGACCCTGGGCGCAGTAGATAAGCCAAAGGGCAGTGCAGAGAATTGGTAGTGCATTGAACCAGCTATGAATCTGAGGTATCTTCTGCAGTTTTGTCTGATAGGGACATGCAGGTATGCCTCCTTGAGGTCCAAGGTTACGAGCCAAGCTTACTTGCCCAGCATGGGAAGCTGCTGCTGTAGTGTCAACATTTTGAATTTTGGAACATCCAGGTAAGTGTTCAGAGAGGAAAGATCCAGAATGGGCCTCCAGGCTTTGTCCTTTCTAGGAACCAGAAAGAGTCTTGAGTAAAATCCTTGTCTTTGCTCCTGTGGTGGTACCTGTTGAATAGCTCTCATGTCCATGAGTACTGTAATTTGTTTTTGAGCCTCTGCCCATTGATTTGGTGGCAGATTTGGCATTCCTTTTAACCTTGGCAGAGTGTGAAAGTGGAACCTGTAACATTGAGATACTATGTTGAGAACCCATTTGTCTTTTGTGATCATATGCCAATTGTGATAGAAAAGTGCCAGTTTTCCTCCCAAGGGGGCTGCCAAGAGAGAACTGTTTGGCAGCTATAGTGGGAAGTCATTGGGGCTGGTTTTTTATATGGTTGGGGCCTGTCTTTCCCTTCTTTCTGGGCTGATGCACCCCACTGTTGAGGCCTGTAAGGACCTTGTGGTTGACCTCTACCTCTTGGACGTCTGCATCTGCCCCTTTGAGGTCTGTCTGTAACTGGAAAGGTCCAATTCTTTGTTGGCCAATTTCTGCTAAATCGAGGAGGCTGAACCTGTAAGAAATCCTTCACCATTTGCATATATTTTACCTTATCCTCCATTTTCTTTAAAACCTCTTCTGCCTTAACTCCAAATAACACATCCTGCTGCAAAGGTGCATCCAACAGTTTTGCTTTAACATGATCTGGTAACGTATGTTCTTTTAACCAAGCATGTCTTCTAATGACATAACCTGTAACTGCTGCTCTACAGGAGGCCTCTAAAGAATCAAAAACACATTGCAAAGTATGTTTTCCCACTTGTTCAGCTGCATGCAATAAATCCTGCATTTCCTTAAAATTAGGAGGACCTGAGTCTGGAAGCATTTTTTGTTTCAACTGAGACCTCAAATATTGCTGATATTTTAGCATGTGAAACTGGCAATTTAAGGCCCTCATTGCTAAAGTTGCAGATGTATATACTTTCTTCCCCCATCTGTCTAATGCTCTGGAATCTCTGTCAGAGGGGACTGGATTCTTTGCTGATGAGGTCTTAACCCCTTTGGGGCCCTGAGAAATAGTTTCAGGATCAGCAACAGGGCTTTTATAAAGAAATTTGTGAGAGTCAGGGGCAGGCTTAATTGGGGCTAGAGGTACAGAATCAGGATTTAAGCTGGATTCAGTATACACATCATCCACAATATCTAACACTGGTGGAATAGCAAGGGGTCTGTGTTGAGGTAATAAAAGGAAGTCTCTGAGCCTTTTCTTGGATTCTGAGTAATCCTGGCCCTCCCAGTAGAAATGCTCCCTCATGGTATGTAAGGTTTCCCCAAAGGAGTAGTCCTCAGGCGGAGAGGCTGATGGAATTGATTCCTCAGCATCAGAATCCTCATAAGGGGGTAGAGAGTATCCTAGGTCTGAGGATGAATCTGAAGAGATGGATACCTGGTCGGATGAGTCATAGTCTGCATCTTGTCTAGGCCTTTTATCAGGAGGGGGATGGGACCCCCTGATCAGAGTGATTAGGTCTTCGGCCATTTTGAGCATTTGTTTCTTAGGCATGGAGGCCTGTCCTGGAGAATGCTGAATTTGTTTCTTTGTTTTTAAAGGAGGTTTAGACTTAGCAGAAGATTTAATGCTTAACTGAGTAGGTCTGAAAACACCTTCTGAAGCTATGGGTTGTTCAGCTACTCCGGATCCCTCTGAAGGGTTAGTCTCGGTAGGCTGAAAATCTTGTGTGTCCGAAGGCCCAGCCATCTCCATGTGGGAGTCAGAGGTGGCCTGTGGTTCTAAAGAAGCGGGCGTCAGGGGCTGCAAAGGTGCCTCGCTGAAAACCGGAGAACCGGTGACTTGCCTAGAAGAGGCTTCGTCGTCAGTTTTGGGCCTCGGATGCTTGTCCTTGTCTTTGCGCTTTTTATGTATTCCAGTCATCGGTAGTTCCGACGGCATGGTGTAATTGAATTTTTTGCCAAAATAATGTCAGGCAAAATCAAACCAACGTTTAATAGTGTGCTTGTTAAACCTAGCACAAAACCGACAACCAGTGACGTCGTGGTCTGGGCCTAGGCATGGGATACAATAAGAATGGAAATCCTTATGAGGTATTTGCTTCCCACAAGAAATACTGTTATTAACTTTTACTGACATCGGTCTGAGGCAAGATGGGGTTAACTTATAAAAAAATAACTCCTGACATTTGAATGTGATTCATCTTTCACATCTGACCAGAAAACCTTCTGTTCATCAACCTCTCCATAATAAGATTTGTGAGTAAATGTGACAGAATAGTACTTGGGCATCTTGAGAGCTGATCAGTTAGATTATTCCAGAAGGTCAGTTTTGTCAATCACTTCAGCAAACAGGCACCTACTTCTCACTCATGCTCTTCTCTTCCTGAAAAAAAGGACACTGTTCTGTCCTAATATAGCAATGCTGTCAGAGCCCATCTAGCAGACTATCACAACAGCTTCATATCTGTCAGTCTGCCTATCTACCTATCTTATTTTTTCTTTATTTTATTTTTACTTACTACTTTGCCTTACTGGACCATGACCATTTACATTGGATGCGCATGGAGAAAAAGCTCCAAGTTAAATGGTAAACTGAGCATCTAGAAAATATACAGACATTTAAAAGACTCAAGATAGTAGCACAACTTACATAACTACTGGCTTGATTTGGTGAAAAGTGAAACTACAAATACAGTGACTTGATCCAGTGGAAAAAAGACCCACAAGCATATTTGTTAACAGCAATAAGTAAACATATATACAAAATGTAGCAGAGTCCATCCATCCATCCATCCATCCATCCATCCATCCATCCATCCACAAACCCTTTTCCCATTTTTGCACATGGGGTTGGGGCGTCACCTCAACACTCACAATCATCTAGAGCCAAGGTTTAAACCACCAGGTAGCTAGCCATGCTGTGGTTGTTCATCTGTACCAAATACTAGCACACACACTCATACTTAGGGCCAATGTAGACAGGGCTGGCCTTTAGTTAACTGGTGCCCTAGGCAAAAGGGCTCCAAGCACCCCCCCCCAAATCAACTGGTGCCCCTATTGTAGTCCATCTACAGCATCCAGATTACTGAAAAAGTGCCCCTGCTAGAATGGCGCCCTAGGCAGCCGCCTAGCTGGCCTATGCCTAAGGCCGGCTATGAATGTAGAATATCCATTCCACCTGCTGCACATTTTTGGAATGTGGGAGGAAACTAGAGTACCCAGAGGAAACCCATGCAAACACAGGGAGGACATGCAGACTCAACACAGAAGGCACCCGAGTCGAGAATTGGACCAGGAAACCTCTTGCTGTGAGGTACCAGTGCTAACCACTGCACCACTGTGCCACCTGCATGTAGCACAGAATAGCCACATGGATAAAGAATAGTAATATAAACCACAGCTCTCAGCCTTCCATAACCAAAATGTAGAAAGCGACCACTCAAAATTTAAACAGACCCACATCAGCAGCTTTACTAGTTACCGTTTTCATGAAGGCTGTGCTCTTACCATAATTTTTGGCAGTTCATGTTCTTTCCATTTAAGGGGTTTGGGAATTCAATTGTATTGCTAAATATATTGTTTATAGTGACAGAGAATGTCCAATAGTTCTGTAATTAATTTACAAATTCCATTATTGAGCAGAACAGGCATAGGTAATTAGGTTTTCACTGTAATACCCTCAAGATTGAATACCAAATGAATGCCTGTTCTGTATGTGTTGCACTGCGTGTGATGTGTAGAGGCCTTACAGAGTATAGTGCAAAGCTTAAACTGCACTGTATTGAAGGAAAATGCAAAATAAAAAATCTGCAACAGTGGCAGAAAATCTGCACAGTAACCCATGTGATTAATGCAAGCTGCAGCACATCGTATAACAAACTTCTAGAGGATAATGGGATTGGTACTGAAGCCCAGGAATCTGCAAAACACATCTGCACTTTTTGATAAAACGTTATGCTGCTTTCTATTGACCTTGTGATGCGTCAAGTCAAACTCTCCAATATTCTAAGAATTGTACTACATTCAGAGGTCCATCATGTAGGCCAGTAAGATTCCATTTCTCATTCACTACAATATTATTTTGTATGTTTATCCATTTATTTGTTTCTTTCTCTCTTTCTTCTGGTCTTGATGTCTGTCAAGATCAATGAAACTGGCATGTTAACATGGATACGTTTTGATGGTATGTCTGGCAGGGTTCTTCAACAGGTGTTTGAATACCAAACACTTAACGACAGCTATCTTGAAGTCAGGGACTCAAGCATGCTTGTATTGATGGTGCTATAGCACACCCCATTTAGTCTCTGTACTCAATCTTTGAATTTCGTTATTAATCTCATAAAGTATGCTTCACTATTCTATGCTAAATTCTAGACGTTCTTGTGTAATGCATCCTGACAAGGAAAAATTTACTGTATCCTCTCTTTCTTGACTTAAACTTGCCGGCATCCTACTGTTACTTGCTAGATTTAGTATAACTGATTCCATTCTCAAGCATGCATTTCTTCCTGCAGGGATTAACAGGTACTGTAGTACCCCTTTAAGGACAGGAAAAAATAAAAAAAGGTTAACTTGATTATCAATATTTACCATAAATGGAGTTACCACTGCATTTAGTGAAGTAATTCCTTCATTTAGGTTGTCTGATTGATAGCATTATAAAAAATACACATTTCAGCAACTGGTCATCACTCTACTGGAGTAGGTCCTGGAAAAGTTATAGTAAATAACACACAGAAAAGTCTGGTTGAAAAATACCTTGTTTGGCCTTGATAGTTTTCAAATACAACAAAATATTTTCACCAAAAAAAAAAAAAATCTACCACTTTTTCACCATTATAGCTACAGGTCAGCAAATGTCATGCTTTGTCTCCAGTAAGAATGTTAAAATTTATCTGGCTAATGTTCAGAGCTTAAATAAAAAAGTAGTTCTACTTGAACCACTACATGGTTTTGACATAATCATAATACACAAATCATAAGCTGCTCCACGTCTGACAATTTACAAGTACAATTGCCCCACAGATGATCAGACTGGTGGTAGGATATATATTTTTCCAAGATATAATTTGTTTGTTTTATAATTGCCCTTGAATCTGCTTCCTGATACACTAATTACTAACATCCTTAAATTAGACAGTATGACAAAACTGCATTATGTATGTTATTGCAAATTACAGTGCAAACTGGTTAAATACAGATTAGTAAAGTATAGTATATATAGTACAGTATAGTACTGTATAGTATAAAGTAGGATATGGCAGGACAGGAAATTATTTTGTATGGTGATTTCAGCTGCCCAGGTATCGCCTGGGAAACCATCATAAGGTGTCTATTTTAGGGACAATTGTCTGAGAATTTCTGTGCACGCCAGTTTAACTTTACTTAGCAGGTATACCACTTATGATCTGGTAGCCCACAATTATGGCAAATATTACTTCCATTCCTAGTATGTAGCTCTTTTAGCACTTTAGATCATTACTGCATTGTATTCAGTATCAATGTATTTCCCATTACTGTTTTTAAAAATGTAGGTGGCTGAGTATATTCACATATATGTCAACAATTTGAAAAGGAGTCCTGCCAGACCATTTATTATGACATAAAACAGACATGTTCTTGGTAAAATGTTTATACATTTTGCAACAATATAATAAGTATGCCATTGACTCTGCAGGTAAGACAAGTCCTTACTGAAGCCATTAACTGAACTGCTTCTTCATAAAAGTTAATATATTAAGTATTTATAAATGATGTGTTCAAGCAGTAAATACTTTAAGCTGAATATGGCTAATAGATTAACAAAAAAATAAAGCCATGGGGAAATTAAAATTTGAAATTTCTATATTCTATTAGGTTAAATCCAAAAACTTTTTGAATTATGCCAATGAGAAAAAAAATGTACTTCTTTAAATGAATCTAATCAGACTGAAGAAGCTTTAGTGAAACATCCTAAAACTTTCACTGCCGTCTTTTTAAGGTAGAGGTTACTAATTCTTCTAACTGTTCAACTTTTCATCTAAAAAGACCTGTTTCTGTCCGTAGTTCTTCCCTGACAGTTCTACCTTTTATATGTTTGAAATTCTATTTCATTTTCTGTTCTCCAGAGTTCAGTTCAACTGCTGAGCCTAAAAGCAAAAGAAAAGGAAAACCTCAAAACATTGCAGAAGAAAGCCCATGCACCAGGGAACCTCTCCCGTTGTTGTTAGGCCATATTTTTCACTTGTATTTACAAGCCTGGTGAGTCATGTGTTCTACATTTTGCTTCTGCCAGTTAGACACCATCTTGTTCCAGTACTACAAACGATCCAGCTGCATGCATAACTCTCACTCTTCCGCATTACACAGCTACATACAAGACATTGGTTTTAATTATCAAAAACATCACTTGCTTTTTAGTTCAATACAGTCTGTAAGTAAAAAAAAAAAAAAAACGACAAGACAATAATCATGCAAAATAAAGTTTACAGATTTGGCTGAGATTGTAGGGAGGAGACCGGTTAAGGTAAATGTATGTACACACAAGCTGTTTATTTAATCTTGACCACACACAGCTGAGGGCAGGCCTAAAAAAATGATTTAAGAAATACGGGAGGTAGGCTGACAATTGGATGCAGGGGTGTATGAGTATTACTGAGATGAGTGCCATGGGGGTGGTGGTTGCTCTGACAATCCTGGAAAGAGGGAATGCAGTTTCATAGGAACAGCTATCAATTACTCACATTCATCTCATCTCTCAAAGAATATAACTGGCATCCTCTAAAGTACCTCAATCTTGATGACGCAGTTGAATTTTTTAATACTACCTTCCTGAGCATCCTTAATTACCATGCCCCCATAAGACTTTCCAGTACCAAAGCACAACCCTCCCCATGGCTACAGAAAACCACTAAGTCAGAAATGAAAAACACATGGATAAAGCCTGGGAGCACTGGCGCAAAACTAAAACCCCCTCAACTAGACAGAAATTCCTAGAACTATGCAATAGAGTCAAAAAGCTAATAAAACAGGACAAATTCCAATACTACCAGTCTGCCCTAGACTCCTCACAACACAGCCCCAAACAATTCTGGTCCTCCATAAACTCCATCCTCCACCCAGGTAAAGTCAGTACCCCTCCTCCTAACATCCCTCACTCCTCAGAAAATATTTCTACCTCATTCAACACACACTTCACCCAAACCATACTATCACTAGCTAAACGACACAACCCCCCTCCCCTCCAACCCACACCTTCAACTAGTAATCTCGCCACTGCCTTCTCTTTTTCTCCTGTACCTACCTCCAACATAAAAAAACTCTTAACTAAACTTAACCCCACCAAATTAGCAGCAGACAACCTCCCAACTGAATACCTACAAATCGCAGCTGATGCTCTGGCCTACCCAGTATCCATCTTGATTAACCGATCTCTGTCAGAAAGTTACGTTCCCACACTGTGGAAAGTATCACATATAATTCCCCTCCACAAAGGCGGACCCTCCACAGAACTAACCAATTACCGCCCCATAGCTATTCTCTCTCCACTCTCCAAAATACTAGAGAGATGCATACACTCTCAGGTCTCAGACTACCTCCTTACTAACAACCTCCTTTCCAGTACTCAGCATGGTTTCCGACCAAACTATAGCACCACCACTGCCTTACTCACCTTTACTAACACTATCCTTCAGCATAAAAACAATGGCTATCTCTCCTCTGCTACTTTCCTAGACCTATCTAAAGCATTTGACATGGTCCCACACAAACAACTTATCTCTGTCCTCAATAACCTATCCTTCTCTCAATCAGTCACCAACTGGTTTCAGAGTTACCTCTCTGACCGCCAACAATCCGTTGTATGGCAGAATGACATATCTCCCCAACTACCTGTCTCCATAGGTGTTCCCCAAGGATCCATCCTTGAACCCCTACTCTTCTCTGTTTTCACCAATAATCTAGCCTCTGCCACCAAACATGGCACACTCATACAATACGCAGATGACTCAACCATCATCTGCTCAGTGCAGTCCCTACCCAAACTGCAAAAAGTCACACAGGAAGCCTTTTCCTGTGTTGAAACTTGGTTATCCGATGCCCAATTAATACTCAACCCAAACAAAACTAAACTACTCATCTTCCAGCCCACCAAACATACTCAAAACAACTCTCACTTTAACATCACAGCAAAAAACAGCACCACTATATACCCAACTGAACACACCAAATTGCTAGGAGTGGAAAAAGACAATAAACTAAAATTTGACATTCACATATCCATGACCATAAAAAATTCCACAAAAACTAGGAGCATTATACAGAAATAAGCAACTTCTCACCAAAGCAGCAAAGATTTCAATAGCAAATTCCCACCTTATCTCCACCCTACTTTATGCCTCTCCAATATATACCAACCTAAGGCAATGCGATCTAAACAAGCTAGAGACCTGCTACAACAAAATCGCCAAATTCGCCACAGGGGCATCCTACCGTAGTCAACACTGTCTCTCACTTGCTGAACTGGGCTGGCTTGAACTTCCTCACCTCCTTCAGTGGTATCAACTCTCACTCGCCCATAAACTAGTAAACCATCCACTAAATGTCCCATCCCTCCAGAATCTACTACAACCCTATCGCACCACCAGACCACTAAGATCCAGCAACAAAAACCACTTGCAGATCACTAAAGCCAATAACTCTGCTGGTGATGCACTATTCTCTTGCACCATAGCCAAATTATGGAACTCCCTTCCACCCACAATTACCTCCGTACCATCATGCACCCACTTCAAAACCTTACTAAAAGGGCACCTAAAAACTTGCTGGCTATTCCCTTGCAACTCCCACTCTAATATCACCCACCCCATCCAACCACTACCTTTCTTTCCACTCCACTAACTACCTTGATTATAGCAAGCTCAGATGCTCATAAGCCTAGTACTTATTATACAGCAGGAACTTCTTATTGTAGCATTTGTTAATGTCTGTTATGTACTTCACAGATAAAGATTCTAGTTGTCTACTGATGTACTACGTTCTTCATCTGTAAATATGTTGTAAGTAATTGCTATGTTAAATTGTTAATAGCTATGTAATCCAATGTAACTACTGTCTGTTTATTTTAACTGTGGAGCTTTTCTCCCCGGGCCTCCGTTGAGAATGGACCTACGTCCAGTCGGACACTCCTGGCCAACAAATGTAAATAAATAAAATAAATAAATAAATTAGACAGTCAGACAATTGTACAGTGGTATCATGGAAGTGGAGACATCACGGGATCATAGAATCATATGAAGTACAAGGCAGAAGACACACCTTACCAGTACCTACCCTCATTCTGCACCCCCTCTCAAGAAAGGCAAAACAAGTCAGTCTGGAGTAAATGTGTGGGTACCCATCCAATCATCCAGGTTTAATATGAAGATTGCTAAGATGTCACTTTGTTTGACACGCAGGGGACGTCTTCTCCAGAGGTGGAATAGGTGTTGGGTAATAATCTCCAGACTATTCTATTTACATGCTGGTAGAGATTTAAGTTCCTAGTCCTGGTATTAGTAGAGATATTTGACTTATGAAGATGCTGGTGGTTAACGAGGATGGAGTTGTAAATGGCAAAGAATGCAAGGCAAAGATCACCCTGTAGCAGCCTGTAAGAAACTGGGTAAAGGGATAACACAAAGCCTTCCCTGTTACTTCAGGGATTTCAGGACAACGATCTTCTTGGTTAGGAACCTCTGAGGCCTTTCCAGTTGCTTAATATAGCCAGAAAGATACATCCTGAGTGAGGGGTGCTTAGGGCTGTATACAGAAATGTGATAACTTCTTTTAACCTGGACAATATGATTTTACATATTATTTTTGCTAAGGATCTTCTCACTACTGTTGCTACATAGTAGGAATAGGAGAGGTAATTGTTAACCCAGTTTTCACGATCCCTGACTACATTATCATTTTGGGGTATTGGCTATTCACTGAATGAGAGAAATGTTTACCAAATATGAGCATACTAATCTCTTTTTCATTGAATTTTAGCCCTTTTTTCCACACACCAGTTGTTTATGAAGACTAGTTTCATATTTTAAAGAATGGGTACCAGTGGAAGATTTGGCAATTGATAGCCCAAGGTCAAGAATATTATGTCTTCTAGTTGGTTTGTTAACTGTTTCTATAATTTTTTTATTTATTACGTCTAAGAATCTCTAGGCATACCCATCTTTAGAGGTATATGTGTTCTGATTTATTAAAAGGCATTTGAAATCTCCCATCATAACAATATTTTTCGTAAAACGGTAGTTTCTCAAGTACTTCTAAGAATCTTACGTGGCTATTAGGGGCATGCAGGATGCCCAACAGCAGCTATGAGTTGATAGTTCATCTTACACAGAGTAAGCTGGAGTTCACGGAGTTCAGTTTGTGAATGTCTAAGAATCTGTCTAGAGGTGATTAATCCTTGACAAATATGGAGGCCTGACTGCATGATAGGCATAAAAAACAGGTATGGCAGGAGTGCTATCTTTACACAGAAATCAATTCTCAGTAGCTTCACATATGTATGCAGTCAAGTTGTAGGTAGAACATCAAGAGCACCGAGGGCTTTAGCTTGTATCAGAAGCCATGGAATGAGATATGTAGATCAGCCTTGGTGAAGCAAGTTGGGCTGTCAATCATCTTATCCCATGCTGACAGACACTGCACCTGCTAGAATAACACTGACTACTACGACAATTGCTGAAGCCAATCATCTTTTCTTTGTATATAGGTATTAGTCTGGAGGAAGGCAGGATTACTGTCTTGTCTAGACTCGATACATGCATGAGATCAAAAATGACTTTCTGCATGCCCTTTGGGGCTCTGCATCTCATGTCACGCACACCCATACAGACTGCTGCTAGACTACAATCATATTTGGTGAGAGAGACTTTAAAGCCTTTGTGAAGTCAAGGATCCTGGTATGAGAATGACAACTAACTGTAACCCTGCCACTGTGCAGGCTTGTCATTGTGAATTCAGTGTTCCTGACAATGCACTCTGCAGTTTCTAAGACAGTATTGATTTTACTCATAGGATTTTAGGTTTTAAATGGTTTGACGTTTACCTCCTTGCGATCCTTTACTGTGTTCCATGATATGGTGAACATGGTGTAGCTGTGATGGTGAGTACCTGCCGAGACCTAATCTTTTTATTCATAGGAGGCTTTGTTAGTGACTTTTTTGCAGCCTCAGTACAAACCAATTTAGTGTGATTTGTGACGGGATATGTGTGGTGTGGGTGAGATTTATTTATTTGTCATTTATTTACCAGGGTGGTCTGAGTGGGTCTACAGAAACGGTTTTCAACAGAGGTCCGGGGAGAAAAGCTCCACATACAGTACAAAACAAATACATTATAATCCAATACAATGCAAATTACATTAGAAATACTGTACAAAAATAAGTTGAAAGAACAAACTATGTTACATGATGTTACAATACATATTACACATGTAGACAGTTCTATAGAATTAAAACATTGTAGACAATAATAGTCACGTTTACCGTACATGATGTACAAGAACAGTGTCCAAAAAATAGTCTAAGTAGGTAGTGCAGTGTGTGACATTGACTGTTATAGTACATGAAAAATAGAATGTTAGTTTCAGTTAGGAAAATAGTAACCAGAAAGCTAGTGATACATAAAGATAGTGAGAGAGTTAAGAAGAATAGAAGCAGAACAGCCTGAGCAGTAGCTTAAGGGTATGGTATAGAAGGAGTTAGAAGAGCCTTAGAATCTTACAGTCTATGAGGGATTGAAATGTGGCAGAAGAGGACGATGAGGCTAGTGTGGAAGAAGAGGAAGAGCCATGTATTTTTGAGATGATTTTTTAAAGAGGCTTTGAAATGGGTTAGGCCAGGTATAGATCTGGTAGGTAGAGGTAGTGAATTCCAAAGTATAGAGACAGAGTATGAATACAGAGAGTGACCTAATATTCTTGTGGGTTTTGAGATAGCTAAGCGATTTGGGCGGCCACGGTGGTGCAGCGGTTAGCATTGCCGCCTCACAGCAAGAGGTTCTCTGGTTCGATTCTCGGCTGGGGTGCCCTCTGTGCGGAGTCTGCATGTCCTCCCTGTGGTCGTGTGGGTGTCCTCTGGGTGCTCCAGTTTCCTCCCACATCCCAAAGACATGCTGTCGGTGGACTGAACACTCTAAATTGGCCCGAGGTGCGAGTGCGTGGGTGTGTGTGCCTTCTATGGAATGTTGGGTGCTGGACTGGCAACTCGACACTGTAAAACTTCACTGCCAATCATGAGTGGACAGGTGATCCGCTGTGGCGACCACTTACCGAGAAAAGCCAAAAGAAGAGGAAGAAGAAGAAAATCACAGGGATCAATTTGGTGTGTAAGATGTAACTAGACTGGCTAGTGCAGGGCAGGCAGTGGGCTTGAAAATAAGGTTGTGCAAGATGGATAGCTGAATAAAGGCAAGTTGGTTGGGGAGTTCAAGCCAGTTTAATTCTAGGAGTGGTTCACAGTGGTGTGTGTGGGATGCCTCCAGACTGCATGAATATTTGCACCCACACTCACAGACTGAATTACTTAAGTCATGTAGAAGATCATTGTCTCTAGCACATGGCAGTTCCTACACTGCCTGAGTGCACCAAATGCTATAAGGATGTCAGGACACAAGGAGGTTTACTTTCTGTTTTCTTCAAATGAGTCTTGGGCTTAGTTTGGTCTAAGCACTCAGGATATGCTGTTCATAGCCAATAATTAGGCTAAGTGAAAAAATAAGTGAATTCGAGCAGCTAAGAGCAGTTTAGTGCATCCACACACCTACTCTGCATGAGAACAAAATAGCTGGTACAGCAGGTATTTCAGCAATAAGCAGTCTATGCCAAGTAATAGCAATGGAATAACACTGAGAAAAAGAGCATGCAGCTACTAGTGGTCTAGGCTGGGCAAACATGTTCATCTTACAGCAATACCTTAGCAATGAAATGCGTGACTAGCAACTGAGAGGAGCCTCATGTTACTGGGTGCAACTTTCAGAAATACAGCAATGCTGAAAGGCTCAAGGAGTATGTTAGCCAATGGACAAATAGCCTATGGGATTGTCAGGGAACTCTAGGGGTGACTACTAAAAACTGCTAACCAGCTAATATGCACTAACTCCTACAGTGTGCATGTAACTGAACAGCTGATCAATTCACATATGGTTGAACAGTTGTGTGAGTGGAATATTGTGCTTATCTGCATTTACTTTTGAGTAGTGCTTTGAATAGATAAGTTATATATATAGATTAATTGCTGTTTTATAAAAAAAAATCACTGATGGTGTGGTTTCTTACTGTGCGCTGGCAGTGATTCCTTTCTTTAGGGAGATGCACAGCCAGATCCAGCAATGGGCGCAATATGCAATCGCTTGGGGCCCACTGGCTTGGGAGGCACATTAGCTAGGGAGGAGGGGTACACTGATGGTGGGGCTGCCACGAAAACTTACATTTCTTCTTTAAGGATGCACTCTATCTGTGTCCTTAGTAGAATCGATATGTGCATCTTTAGTACAACACATGCACGCACATCTAAACAGAGTGCATAATTGCATGGGAGTTATGCTGTTAACATTTTGTGTGTGTGTGTGTGTATGTAAAATGCCCCATCTAGGGATGGCAGGTTGGTTAACTCATTTGGGCTCAAACACTGTACCTTCAGTACAGGATCCTAGAGCTTGAATCCTCTACACCAACTGCCAGACTGTCATCAGCAAGTATATTTCAAGGACTGTTGAGTTTCAGTGCATTTTCAAAGAATGTTGTTTGTGTTCATTTATGATGTTTAGTTCCAGTGTATTTTCAAACAATGTTGAGCTTCTATTTATTTTCAAAGACTGTTGAGCTTCTGTGCATTTTCAAGGAATGTTGAGTTTAAAGGGAAGAGAAGTTTACTGTTGCTCATGCTGTTTGCAATGTGTGACCATTTTGCTTAGCAAATGGCCATCAGCAGTACTTGTGCTATGAAGTTTAAAAGCAGTGTTAGAAGCACAACAGACAGCATACTTGCCTTGGTGTAGAAGGCCAAGGGTTCTACTCCCGCACCATGTAAATGGAGTGCTGATATTGCAGTGCCTCCTTTAAGGGGGAATGGGGATGTTGTACTCCTAAGCATGTCCTCTTTTGGATGGGATACCTAGTAACTATGAACCTGTTGCTGGTTTGGCAGCAGTTCCCTACTGCAATATTCCCAGCTTACCATTACTTTAATGTAACATGGGAAGTTTATTATTCAAGGGCAGCAGGCACTGAATTTGCACATAAATCACTGAAATGTAAAGTTGTTTGCCAACAGCAACCTCTTCATTAGTTACAGATCTCTTCAATGAGAAATTATTCAGATGATTTTTACTCCTGCAGAGATTGTGTGTACTGACTGATATTGAAGGATTGTAATGACAGAAGTTTGTGTCCTGTTGTGGTTGAAATGTTCTGTAATGGATAGTTTTGTCCTTGTTGGTTCATACATTTTGTTTCATTGCTTACTGAAAAAATATTCAAACCTCCAAATTTAAAACACTCTAACAAAGTAGTGTTGTATTATACAAGGAATTAAATACAATCAGGATGGTGCATCAAAGAACACATGCGTGTATGCAAGGTCCAAAAAATGTGTGCAAGGGGCCTATGTTTGAAAACAGCCCAAAGGAAACAATCTGGCACTGGCCAGAAATGTTTGCTTTGACTGTGGGTTTTAATGCCATTTAATGAATGTGCATTTCAAGGGCAGACAAGCTTACTGTTCATGCTAAGTCTGTTTTCACTATGAGACAGTATTGTTTTGTTTAGCAAATGGCTATCAGTGCTTGTGCAATAACATTTGAATTAAACATTTTTAAATATCCCCAATCATTATAGAAGTAAAGAAGAAAACAGTATGCACACTGACAGGTTTGAACAGTGTTTATGGCAACTGGGGAGAAATAACCAAGTAATGAGACACTGGAATGGCTTGGAGGGGTGCAGCTGTGGGGGGGGGGGGTGACCTATTACTCTGCCTAGGGATCTATTTGACTATGATCCAGCTCTGGAAAGAGGTCTTCATTTTCATGTTTGTGTGACAGTGGAGTTGGTATACAAAAGTTTGAGGATATATGTGGGGCTTTCCCCTACACTGCAGTATAGGGGAGCCTGCCTTTGTAAAAGCATTTGTTTTGGGTTTAGTCAATAGGCAGGTGCATGCACTATTCATTGTTATGTCAGACAGTTTGTGTTCAGGTGTTTGTGCATTTGGGTAATCATATTAATAATTTTGATGTTTTGACATTTTTAGCATTTGAGATTTGATAATAAATATGTATATGTATATACAATCAATATGAATGTTTAAATTGTGTTGTATCATTATAATCTTTTACTCAATTTGTTTTGCATTACATTTAAGCTCTGCATTATCAAGTCAAAGTTGAAACAACACTTCTTACATCAACCAGACTGTACACAATATGGCTGATTAGCATAATCTTATCAAAAATAAATTTTGATTGTACAGTCATGTATTATTTTTATGCTTTAGAGTTCTTTTATTAACCCTGTTATTTTTTTTTTACTTCATTTAATCATTGATGTAATCATTGTTCATTATTGATAACTGCTATTATGATAATGTTATGCTATAATATGTTTATTTATTTAGTTTACATTTGTTGACTACGTACAACCAGCTGGGCACAAAGGTTAATTTTCAGCGGAGACCCAGGGAGAAAAGCTTCAGTACATGTAATACAATCAAACATTTTAAGTTATATAATATCAACAATGTCAGGCAGAATACAATTAAAATTATATTTTTTATTCTGCTTACTAATAATGCTTCTCCCCTAGTCCTGTCTATAAATGGACTCTGTCTAGTAGGGCTAACCCAGTTAACAAAATGTAAATAATAAATAAATAAAAAATAAATACAGTAAAGAAAAAAAAGCTTTTCACAAATAAGCTTTCCATAATTACATTTGAAGGTGAAAAGTCTTCTGAAGACACTGGATGTCTCTCGGAAGATGCTTCAGAAACAGTCCTTTTTTCCATTGGGGCCACAAAGAAGCCAGAAGATATGAATGAGATTGTGAACATTGCGAATACAGACCTGGTAGTCTTAAATGAGATGGTTCTGCAAGAAGAAAATGTGGATGCATGACTGCAAAAGATCAGTGATCTAAAAATAATGGCAGACTGTGCCCAAGATCTACGGCCTGGAGGACAGTTTGATGGACTCACTCATATTGTCCAACTTCCTTATGGTTGCAGTGGAAAGACTGCTAAAAAAGGCATAACATTAAATTTTTATTACAGTAGAATACAATCTTACTAAAGTGGGAAGAAGAGCTGAAGAAGACAAGTTGCATGAAAAACCTAATTGTATTTACCTTCAAGAGAGACTGGAAGGCAGAGATATTGCTTCCTTTCAATGGTGACTACTAGCTTTTGTGGGGACCAGGAGCTGCTAAGCAATATACCAACTGAAAGGGTTGTTTGGACACACATTCCTAAGCCTACTAATCCTAATGCTTAACCAAGTCAGCAAAAATTAAGTTGTTATAATGACAAGGAAATGCTACTATATTCTGATAATGTCTTCTTGGCAGTTCTTATCTAAAAAGTTATCTGCAAGAGTCTCTTCCACTAATGTGGGTTTTCATACAGAAATATGTAGCATGATATTTAAGGTACCTTACAAAGATGCTTCAGAACTATAACAGTTAGACTTTAATTGTAGTTCATGAATGAGGTAATTATCATGAAGCAGAAGATAGTCACTGAAGAAGACCTTTAATAATTGAGACTGGCTGTTTTCTCATCAAAAAGGCAGATTTTTTTTGTGGTCTAAACCAGTCACAGGAATAGGGTAGCAGAAATAGTGGAGGCACATTAAAGATGAGCACTATCAGATGACGCAGGTGTTGATTTTCTTAACTCCTCCTCCTGTATGGTTTTGTCAAGGGACTTACCTTAATGCACCCAGTTGGCTGCATCATTCCTTCTATGGGCAAAAGCCAAACATCCCTGAATTGGGCAAAAATCCTACGTTGTATTTGCTATCACCTGAGTAGCCTTGTCAGGTCATTCATTCCCCTATAAGGTGAGAGATGAATGTGAGGGAGCAGGCCACTTACTGGTCCTGTAGTAGCTCTTGCCTAACCCCATCCCCATAGGCAGCATGCAGACTCTGCTATAGTTGCCTGATGAGGGATAGGCATGGGTGCTTGCACTGTTTTGTAGGTAGATCCTGCTTACCTCTTCTACAATAAATCAACCACCTAATAGTAGGAGCTATTAATGCAATGGGCCTAGCCTTCTCCCTCCACACAAGATGGGTGGGCTGGCTTTAGTTGCTCCAGAACCTATACAGCTAAAAGAACACAGGTCACCTGGACTGTAGGTAGGGCTTCATCCTTCCACACCATGAGGACAGGTGACTAGGTGTTGTATTTACTACTTCCACTCACTGGGGATTCTCCTACTTCCTGATTTAAGTTCAGAAACTATTCCGATTGTTTTATGTTATGCTGTTATCTCTATTTCAGACCTTATTCCTGTGTGAACATTTGCGTAAATACTGTTTTGTTTAATGTTAATTTTGTCTGAACACCATGTGAGAGAGCACATAAATTTTTCTGTATTAAAGTACATTTACATTTTTTTTGGGTGTTAGCTTAGATATGGCCCATTTGTGATTAGGAAGTCTTCATCATGTAACCAATGAAGGGGTGTCATTTTTGTCTGGTATACAAAACAATGATATAGTAAAATAGTTGAAAGTTTTTGTTTAGAGTGAACTTGAGGTTCTACAAAGTATGCACATAAAAGGAGAAGAGGAAAGTCAGTGTTTATTACTTGTTATCTTAATATATGGAACCAAACCTCTCAACTGCACAGACTTTCGCAAATGTCCAGATTTTTGCCTCATACTTTTGGTCCGTTTTTCATAAAAGTGTGGTTTTCTGGAAAATTAGTGGCAAATCATTAAAGACTGAAGTTATAAAATAATGACAGACATTTGAATTTCAAACTTCATATCCTTCAGAATATTCATGCTAATGCAAAACATGTTATTCTATCAACTTTCTAAGTTTGTAAGAGCAATATTTAAAAATTGTCCCTATTCTTGGGCCTTTGTCCCACTTTTATTCATAGCTTTGTCCAGATTTCTTGCTCTAAGAGGTTGAGAGGTATGTACGCAACTAAGTTTTCCAAAAGGAGAAGGCCTATTTCCTTACAATATACAAGGTGCTACTATTTTGATTCAGCTCACAGCATGCATGCAGGCATAGGCGGCCTTAGGCATAGGCCAACTAGGCGGCCGCCTAGGGCGCCGCTCTAGCAGGGGTGCTTTTTCAGTGTTTATTTGATGTAGGTAGACCAGGATGGGGGCACCAGGTGGTGTGTGTGTGTGGGGGGGGAGCACCATGGAGCCCTTTTGCCTAGGGCATCAGTTGACCTAAGGCCGCTCCTGCATGCAGAAAGGCAACAGGAAATGACTGTTATACTTTCCATCCACACTAACACTAGAGTTTGGAAGCATGTGCAGGGAGTGACCAAAATACTGTTACAACCAATTATTGCAGATAAAGAAAATACTGTAGCAAGTAGTGTACATGCTGTATGAAAAGTACTTGATTTAGACTAAACCACTTGCAAATACAGAAAAATAGGTCTATATGTATGGAATCTGCAAGAACATTTTTAATAGCAATCCTCATTATGACAATTAATGAAGATTAGACAGTCGGTGTCTTTAGTACTGTTTTACATGTAGTTGCTGCAGAAATATCATCTAGATCTATCCATTCCTCTTCACCTGCTTTGCTGACACCATGAAACAGACTGCAAGGCATTGGCAATAGCCTTGCCCTTATTGCCTTTGTAATCTGGGAATCACTACCTGCCAAATTATACAAAACTTATTCCTACCGTCTTTTACCTGTTGCCCTTAAGAATCTCCTTCAAGATAAGTTAAAATGTAGTTGTCATCAAAATACTTAAATTACTTGAACCTAAAACCTGTCCCCGTCTAGTTTATTTGTTTTAACTAAATTTTGCTTTCAGCTACTATTGTTTGTCTTTTCGGCTTTTCCCGGCTAGGGGTCACCACAGCGGAACTCCGGTCCACTAATGATTGCCAATAGATTTTTTTTTTTATGGTGCCGAGTTGCCAGCCTGATGCCCAACCTTCAGCAAAGGCACGCCCATTCACGCATGTCTTTCAGAGGCCACTCAACTACAGGGAGGACATGCAGACTCCACACAGAAGGCACTCCAGCCGAGAATCGAACAGGAGAACCTCTTGCTGTGAGGCAACAATACTACCACTGTACCTTCAGCTACTATACAATAACTAATTTACCTTTTAAATATCAACTGCACCCATATAGGACCTGCTGGAGAGATAGGTATGTATCCCAGAGACTACCCCATCTATGGAACAGGTTCCTCCTTCATGTGAAAAAGAGCTCATCTCTAACCCAAATCAAGTGCAGCTTGGACAATTGGATGGGAAACTGGAAATGTATCCCTAGTTTGGCATCTATGTCTCTAATGGTCACAGGTAACCTGTAATTGGTTCAACTCCCAGGCCCATGCTTACACTTATCAAGGGCATCAGAATTTGTCAGAGATTTGGGATGCATGGCTAATCTCTTAAAAAGGCCCTTGTGTTTGTTAGCCTAGCAAACACCTATGAGGCCATGAACTTCCCTGCCCCCTCAATTCTTTTTTTTTTCTATTTTTATTTCATTTTATCCTTATACTTGTGCACAGACAGTGTGTAAAAACTGTAAATGTGTGGAAAAAAGATAATCATAACCTGCTTTAGGTATCTGAGCATTATTTTCTGTCTCCAATAGATCTGGAACTGAACATCTTGAGGAACATTATGTCTTTACTGTAAACAGACAGTCTGCTAATTCTTCACTGATTTTTTTTTGTAGTTGTGTATTAAAACTATAATAATTTACTGTATTTTTTAACCATTGAAAGACCTGTAAAAGATTCACTGAAATCATTAGACTACTGTTCTTGCCCAGTTACAAAGTTCCAAAGATCCCTAACCAAGAATATTATTGGAACTAATTGTCTATGATATGTCAATAAATTAACTAATTGATGCATACAAGAAGTCAATATAGTAGGTGTCACATTTCTGACTGCGGCAGGTTGGACAACAATTGACTAGAGTCCAGAAAAAGGGAAAACATGAGAAAATCTTTTTAAAACTGAATAAGAAAGGAACTTTTTGCATTTGTTGTTCAGTTGACACATTTTCCTCATATTTAATGCTGCAAATTCAGTACTATAGTTAACTTACAGCAGATGAAATGCAGTGTCGATGGTCTGCCTTTCAAAACACAGGTGGCACAAAGCTGACAAATAGCTCACACAAGTAGCGCTGCAGGCATGATTAACAAATCAGTGTAATCAGTGCTTCTGACATTAATGAGTTCCAAGCTTACTTACTATATTCTCTGTGCTCCTTCTAGGATGTCTCTCCTTAGCCTTGCCAACATGAAAGGTCCTCCCCTGCTTAATATTCTGCATGTACATAAGCCTAACAGTATCATAAACATCCAGACCAAGGGCTTTAACCTTAATCAACACTTAAATGGAACCTTCTGATTTGATAGATTATCATATCCTCTATTTATGGAATAAACTCCCCCTATACATCAAGCAAAGCAACGCAAAACAATGGCTGCTTTTAAAGGTAATCAGGACCTTCTGATTGGTAATCATACATTTTCTCTGTGGTAAATAGTGCCTTTTTTAGGCAAGGTTCAAAAGACAAACCCACCGCCATAAATAGCACAAGTAACAAAAAAATGAGGGTAATGCTACTCAATGCCAGAAGTCTAAACCTCAAAATGCACACACTTGAGGCACTCCTCAGTATGGAGAAAATCGATATATGTGCAGTAACAGAAACCTGGTTTAAGGCTCCAGAGAGCACCCCAGCACTACCAGGCTACAACTCATACCATACATCTTGGCCACAGAACCCGGACCGAAATACAAAAGGCGGGGGTGTATCCATATTCATCAGGGATACCCACACCTCCAGGTTATTGGCACCATGCTGATGCTTCAGAGATCATCCACGTGCAACTAACAATGGGCAAAACTGCAATTCAAATTATAGCTTGCTACAGATCACCCACCATGTCCCAAGACCCCCATTCTACATTTCTGGAAACACTGGGAAATATAAAGGTCCTACCAAACACTCTAATATTGGGTGATTTCAATTACCCAAACATTAACTGGGAGAACTACTCAAGTACTAACTCCCTTGCCCAACATTTCCTAGAATTTATAAACTCAAACACCCCGGATCAACTGGTCAACACTCCCACCAGAGGTGACAACATATTGGACTTGGTCATCACCAACATGGGCGACCGGTGCTCCACACCGCAGGTCAACCCCTCGCTGGTTAGATCTGACCATAAACAAATCACTTTGGATATCCACATTCCGCCCCCACCCCCAGACAAGGAAATCACTGTGAAAAACTTTTCAAAAGCAAACTTCACGTTACTTAAGACTGAGGTGGAAAGTTTCAAAGCCACCATGCTAAAGGATAACACTGTCCAAGCTGCAAAATCCTTTACTAATGCATTCTACAGGCACCTACAAGAATGCATGGATCATGCTATCCCAAGCAAAACCAAGACTCACTCCTCCAAGAAAAGGAAACCAGTCTGCTGGATGCCTGCCATAAACAAGCTATGCAATAGAAGGAGGAAACTAGTACAGAAAAGAGTAAAATCCCAAGAAGGGAAGATATCCCTGATCAGTATCAGCAAGAAACTACGATCTCTCATAAAATCATCCGAGGCGAGCTTCGAAAGAAAAATTGCCAAGGACTCAAAAGATAACCACAAGGCATTCTTCAGCTATGTCAAGAATCTAAGTGGCAATGCTCAGATCTGCTCGGAGTTAGTGTAGAATGGCACAAAATACACTGAACTGACCGATATAGCCAACATCCTGGCAGACAGGTTCAGTGCAAATTTTACCCCCCTCTCACCCCCAAAAGGGCCCATGACCATACCAGAAGAATGTACAGCCCCTGAAATCACAGACACTCAGGTTAAAGCAGCCCTCTCCAAAGCCATAAACAACATCAATGGGACCGGACGGTGTCCCAGGCTGTGTCCTACATGAGCTCAAAGATGAACTAATCCCTCCCCTAAACACACTGTTCAAACTCAGCCTCTCCACAGGTTACGTACCCATAGAGTGGCACACAGCAATGGTTATTCTGCTCCACAAAGGTGGAGCCACAACAGACCCCAGGAACTATAGCCCTATAAGCCTGACTAGCTTGGTCTGCAAGGCTATGGAGCACATCATCATGGAACTCCTTAACAGAGACACTGGGAACCTCCAAACACTGGACCCTACCCAGTTTGGCTTTAAGGGCAGATCATACCTCCTAAATCTGGTGGACTTCTTTGAGACAGTTACCAAGGCTATAGATGAGGGAAAGGTGGTACACACAGCCTACCTAGACCTTGCAAAGGGCTTCAACTCCATTCCCCATTCTGGTATTATCGACAAGCTCACCAGCCACAAACCCCTACGTCACAAGATGGGTTGCCAACTGGCTCACGGATAGAACCTACATGGTAAGAGTTGCAGGAGCTAGGTCGTACTCTAAACCGGTTACAAGTGGCATTCCACAGGGCTCAGTACTAGGACCCCTCCTGTTCAGCATATACTTCTCAGAGGTACAGGCAAGCACAGGAGGACTATGGCTGACCAAGTTCATAGATGACTGCAAACTAGGGGCTAAAATTGACTCTCCGGCTGACACAGACATCCTCCCAAAGGGTCTCACTGAGACGGATACCTGATGTCAAAATCATGGCGTCAAGCTAAATGCCAAAAAGTGCATAGTCATCCCCTTTGGAAAAAACAAAGTACCCACAAACTACCACATAGGTGGTAGTCCCCTAAATGCAGAAGATGCAATAAGGGATCTGGGGACCCAAGTAGATAATAATCTCTCCCTTGATAATCACATTGCCAAAGTGGTTAGAAAATCCTTCTATGTGGCCCACCTTATCACAAAAGGGTTTGCATCCAGATCAAAAGAGGTTATTTTGCCCCTCTACTCATCACTCATCAGACCCATCATAGAGTATAACGCCCCATTTGGGATGTACCTTACAAGACACCTGCAACAGCTGGAAAGACCACAGAAGTACCTCACCAAGAGGATCACTGGCCTCAAACAGATGCCCTATGCAGCTCGACTGAAGAAACTTCAGCTGTACTTGGTTGCATACCGCCTACTCAGAGGTGATCTCTGCCTGACACACAAGGACATGTCCAACCCAGAATTGATGGACATGCTCCACCTAAAGAAAACCTTATCCCCTCGAGCCACACGCTTTACGGGTCTAAACCTCACCACAACAATAAATAGGATGTGCTGGAGGTATAAATTCCTGTCCCAGAGACTTTCCATGCTTTGGAACAAGATTCCAATCTACATTAGGCAGAGCTTCTCGCTAACAGTTTTCAAGAGAAACCTTGACGAGTGGATGGGAAACAGAAAGTTTACCCCGGGGATCACTTCAGTGGCTCTACTGGACAGAGGCACAGGGAACTAATCTAAGGGGGCGGCAAAAGCCAACACATTATGGCTAGGCTTATAAATGCCTTCAGGCAGATAGCCTAGTACCTACCTATGAACCTATACTCATTGAACAGGGATAATAAATTATTTTTTGTATGCTGGGCCTAGGTGTCTAACATTCTCAGTGGTATTCTAAACCTCACGCCTACTATACATCTGTGAACCTATGAGCCTTAGTAAACAAAACCAAACCGACAAACAATATACAGAAAATGAACACATTCATATACAAGAAGTAAATGAGGCACATATAGAATGTTTAGTTTTTTTCTTCTTTTAAATATTCTCATTTTACCCCTTCCCAGGTAAAGTAGCATTTGCAGTGCTATGGAGAGAAGTAAATTTCCCCTTTTGTGCACCTTTTTGCTTTATAAAAGGGGATACTATTAATGGATTTACTTTGCTTAAATGAAGTCTAATGCACCAGCCACAGTCTGTTGTAGATTATCTTATCACTGCCTAGAAGACTATCACAGTGCAGTAAATTAACTTGCAGCTTGATTTAAATATTTTCTGCAGAGAGGATTGAACCATCTTGCATCCCCAATATTCAGAATCTGCCAGCATGCTCACGCTCTCTAAATGTATAATCTCTGAGGTCACACTGACTCAAAGGAAATGAGGAATGTATTTCCCTATCTTCTAAGTCAGTATGACATTAAAGGTAGCATAAATATAAACTGATTGTGTGGAGGCCGAGCCCTCATATTAAGGGTGAAGGAGGCACATCTGTTCTGTAAAAAAGGCTTTGTAATTGCCTTTTAAATATGTGTGTGTGTGTGTGTGTGTGTGTGTGTGTGTGTGTGTGTGTGTGTGTGTGTGTGTGTGTGTGTGTGTGTGTGTGTGTGTCAGTGGGAATAGAGGTTATGGGATGTGTGCATATGTATCTGCGGGAATAGAGGTTATAGAATTCTTATGGGTATTTTGTACTCTAATCAAAATTATAGGGATAGCAAAACTCTGCAAAAGAGCAAATTTTGAACATCAGTGTGTGCATATTAATAAATGGCTAAATAATTGCTTATAGCTCAGTGAAGAGGCATAGGAGTTTGCTGATCTCTTGAAATATTAATGAAATGTTCTGTCCTGTAAAGCATGCCAGATTCTTTCAGTACATCTGCATTGTGACCCCAGACATAATCATTCATAATCATTGCTGCAGTGAAGCAGAGAACAGGAAGCTGTACAGGCTGATCGTTAGATTTTGTAATTGTAGTCACATGATGAGGGACACAAAAGGGACTGCAGAGATGGGACTTAGGCATTCCACTGGTGCACATCTAGTAACCATGTTTTAGACACTGAGGGTCTTCTGGTAAGAATGAAGGTGATAGTTAAAGCCTCATTATACTAGTGGGCATTACCTGTAAACAGTTCACAGTGAAAAATTGAGATATTAGTAGATTTGGTTTTAGATAGCCTGAATGGGATACCTATCTAGACAAGCTATTTTAATGGGGTAAGATATGTCCTTGAACTGAAGGTGATACAAAAGAGAGGAATGACTCCACTGACACATAGTGTCAATGAAAGGACAAAGAAAGCGGGAACAGTACATCTTGAATCCATGGGTGATTGAATAAAGTTCATTCTGCAAAATATTCAGGCAACTGTAATGCCTAGCCTAGGACTATCATGTTTTATAAAGGGAAGTCAATGGTGGAATAATACTCCCTAATGAAGACTACACCTGGAAAAGATGACTTGGAGACTGACAAATGAATTTACACAGCTTTGTAGCTGGTAAGGGTAAACCAAAAGAACTATGTGACTCTTTCTAGAACTGCCCTGTTTATTCAGCATGCTGTACATATTCTTTGGAATGCTTCCTAAATGCAGGACTTAGATGTTGCTCTGTGGGAATTAAAAGAAGCTCTGATAAATAATGCATGGTAATGTAACAGGACGACACTAAAGGGGTTGCAATTCGGAGATGTAAGCACTCCACTGGTATCTCAAGACATCTGATCGTGATATTATAATAATAATAATGCTCACAGTAATGTATTACTTGTTTTACTCAAGCACATAATATCCTTGCCAATCCAGATTAATAAGTGTTTAACTGTGATCAAATTTGGTCAGTCAGTTTTATCCATACCCTCCTTTGACTGTGTACACATCAGACGTCCAATTGTGATCAAAAGAACAAACGCATAATTATATAAAAAAGTGAACACAGTGATGTATTTCAGGTTGTTGCATTTTTCACATGCAGTACAACCCATTATATCCTCCGGCTATCCTACCTGTAGATGTACCCACTAATTACATGTACTTTAATAACTCTGTATATCTCATGAATCTGATTGGGATTGTATGAATAAATAAACAGATAAACAATGGTCACAGCAATTAATATGGTTCAACTTGTTGCTGTCAGATACATACAGTGCAACCCATTACAACTACCCCCCCAGCTGTTCCCATCATAAACTCCGTACATTGCAGAAGTCTGATTGTGATTGAATGAATGAAAGATAAATAATTTATTGCATTTTGGATATTCATTGTTAGACTCATAAAACACAACCACATGTACACAACAAACACACATAAACAAAATATTAAATTTATAAAAAATTGCATACTGTCTTGCTGACTGGCAGTGCCAACATTTAACATAAGAATGCAAGATAAATTATTAACAGATCACATAGTGGAACATACTTATTATTTTAAAATAATAATAGTAGTAATAATAATAATGATAATGATAACAATAACAATAATAAGGTTAAAATAATAATAGTAGTAATAATAATAATGATAATGATAATAACAATACTAAGGTTAAAATAATAATAGTAGTAATAATAATAATGATAATGATAACAATAACAATACTAAGGTTAAAATAATAATAGTAGTAATAATAATAATGATAATGATAACAATAACAATACTAAGGTTAAAATAATAATAGTAGTAATAATAATGATGATAATGATAACAATAACAATACTAAGGTTAAAATAATAATAGTAGTAATAATAATAATGATAATGATAACAATAACAATACTAAGGTTAAAATAATAATAGTAGTAATAATAATAATGATAATGATAACAATAACAATAATAAGGGAAATCATTTTCCCCATAATTGACCTTGAGTCCATCCACAACTCTTACTCCCTTTCATTCAGACTGCCTCAGGCATCACTCAAACAGCTGCTTTCTTCTCCATGTACCACATCTAAACAACCCTCACTGATGTGAAATTTCTACCCTATGAAATGGGAGTAAAACCGGTCACATGGTTTCTGCTTTATTCTTTATTGGGGGGAACTTCTAGCAGCTGAGTAAGTTGATTTCATTTTTTTCAATAGAAATTGGAGCTTTTCTCATTATAACTGTTCAAGTATGGAGCTCTAAGCCCTGTAATGGGAAAGTGAACTGTAAATTAAAGCAAATAAACATTGTTTTTTTTTGAGGGGGTGGGGGCGGTGGTTTGCAGCCTAATAGTTGATACCACAAGCTGCCCCTGAAGGAGCCCCTACCATGCCAGGGTAGATATTTCTTAAAGTAATGGGATGGGACACTCAGGTGATAGTAGAGGCATGTTCAACAACCAGTATGCATGCAGACTAATAATTATTCATGATGACCTCACTTGAGGTAATCTGAAAAGTACAGGTTCTGCTGGGACAGTATGAGAGAACTTCTCAGTCTAGGGCAAATATGGTTGAGTCACCAGTCCTCTTTGGGAGGCCTGCTAAAATTCTGAGGCTCATAGCTGGGGTCCCCAGAAGCAAATAACTGCATTAGTGAGTGAAGAGAATATATATGAAGTCCAAGACAATGGTATATTACAGCATTTCCCCTACTTAGAGGGGGAGATAGATCTTGGAGTTAGTATATACAAGTAATAGAGTTATGGGGTCACCCCCAATATCAAATGGCATATGGGAATAAACCCCCTGTAAAGGCACTTGAAAGGTGTAATGATGAATCTTCACATTTACTGCTTTTGGACTGAATGACAATTTATTTGGTGTAACACTTACACTGTTGGGTCTCACTCTTCTGACAAGGGACCATCTAATATATGGGTTGTTTACCTCATTGTACCTGGAGACATATAAGCCAGAAAACTGGAGAACTTACATTATTTAATATTTAGGAATATATATTAGATCCGCTTTTGATCAGAACTGAGGTACATTTAAGGGTATAGATTGACCCAAAGCTGATTTAGCAGGACACCACCCATGGATCACAGGGTGGTTCAGTCAGGTTAAGGTGATTATACTTCTTACATCATTCTATTTTTTGATAACTTCTATGGGACAACATCCCCAAAGGCTATTAGTCAAGTGGAGATGAGCAATATTTGCACTTCTCTGTGCTTTAACTTACCCAAGAGTTAAGACCAAGATTTTGACCAGGTTCAAGCAGGGCTAGTGAATTCAGTTCCTGGATTTGAAAGTATTACATCAGCTGCAGGTTACTGGCCAATGAATATTGGGCTGAATGGAAGGTTTTAGAGATGAATGTACTAGTACAGAAGTGGGACAGACAATACACACAAACATGGGCTGAAGCATGGAGCCTCAGCTGACTAGAGAATTTGGACTCATTGAATAGATTCTCTTTGTTTAATATTATGCTAAATGAAGTCAAAATGTATTTCAAAAAGCTTCATTTTGTGAGGTCTAATCCCTGTCTTTGGGTTCTTTTGTTATCCAGTTTGTGTAATATTGGGGAAGGTGGTTCAATAGGCTGAAATGGTGGGTCAGATGTGGGCTCCAATCTGGAGTTATGAAGAGAAGATAGGGTCTTATCATTTAGAGAAGCCAGGATTGAGTGAGGTCTTAGTGAGGCAGATTGGATGCTCTATGAGGGGATACCACAGGAAATAAGGAAAGGCTAGCAATATTCAGCCACTTCTGTGTCTTTGGGTACTAGGTGCACTTTGGTAGTAGATATGTTGGACTTAGATCATTCAGGTAAAGCCATAGGGATAGCCTGTGTACATAATTTTTGCAGACCTCCGAGAGGTTTGTTGTCTCCCATTCTATGTACTTTTTGGCACAAGATCAATTGGCATCCAGATCATCTCTTAAGAGTTTTTTTGCTTGATGTGCGTTTCATTTTTCATTCCCTGCCCCTAAACGCACAAGTATTTTTCCATGCAATTATCATCAATGTAGGAAGTGTTAAGAGGGAACACTTATAGTTTTTTGACCTGGCTACAACTGACTCTTTTCTTGTGAATAGTGGAAAGAACCTGCTGGTCAGTGTGGGATGCAGCCATAACTCCTTTTAACTGTCAGACTATTGTCTGATTTCCCTTTCCCCGAATGTGTGTGCAAGTGAGTAGTACAGATGAATTACCATGGCAGGGCTAGCCACCCAGCAGTGTAAACCTTGGCTCTAGATGATTATCACCATTGAAATGATATCCAACCCCAGGTGCAATAATATGAAAATGGGTTGAGGATGGGTGGATGGATCCATATATCAGAAGACAGTCTGTTTTTGAGAGATGCTTACTGTGGCCACAAAATGCAACTACGTAATCTGGCTAAAAAACACGTTAATATAGATAAGAAAAAATTCTACTCCAATGCCCAACTCACCCATAAGTCTAACCCCCAAAAATTCTGGCATTCTATTAATAAGATCCTACACCCAGGTAACCCTTCTACCCCCCAACCTCTACCCCCCCAAAAAAAAGACCTTGAAACTGCCACTCTTCTAAATGCATACTTCATTGAATCTATTCACAAACTAACCCACAATGGTCAGAACAATAAACAGGCACTCCCCACTCCAGATTTCACCAATACTCCCTCTTTCACACTCAACTCCATTGTGACATCTTACATTAAATCTCTCCTGCTTAAGCTGAAACCATGTTCCCCTCTTCTGACAACCCTCCCTTTCTTAAACTAGCCACTCTCTCAGCAGCCTACCCTGTCTCTATCCTGATCAATAGATCTATTCAAGAATCCACTGTCCCAGATATATGGACATCGTTCTTTATCATTCCATTACACAAGGGAGGCAACAGCAATGAACCATCCAACTACAGACCTATTGTTATCCTCTCTCTGCTATCTAAACTCTTTGAAAAATCCATTCACACTAAACGTATTAAGCACCTTCTAGATAATAACCTCCTAACCCCTATGCAACATGACTTCAGACCCCATCACAGTACATCTACTGCCCTACTGTCCTTTACTCAAACCGTTGTCGAAGCCATTGACAAAAAAATTACTGGTTTCTTTCCTCTTTCTTCACCTTTCTAAACACTTGATACCGTATCACACTCTAAACTTATTGATAAACTATCACAACTCAACTTAACTCCCTCTACTATTAAATGGTTCACTAGCTATCCCACTAATAGACAGCAATCAGTAAGATGGCAGGCTACCCGATCCGCTTACTTACCAATCCAAACTGGGGTGGCTCAAGGCTTGATTCTTGGCTCTTTACTTTAATATTTTCACAAAACAACTGCATGCTTCATGTACAGCATCCTCCCTGATACAATATGCGATGCCTCTACCCTTATTACCTGTTATGACAGTTTCTCTAACCTCCTCTCTGCTACTCAACATAGCTTCCTATCTGTAGAAAAATGGCTAACCGACAACCAAATAATTCTACCCCCCCCAAAAAAAAAACAAAGCTACTACTCGTTTTTCCAAAAACCCACTCTAACTTCAAATCACCCTTCACCATTTCTTCTCCAGACAATACCATCATACAACCTGACCCACATACTAAACTTCTTGGTGTTATTACTGGTGAACAATTAAAATTTGATACCCATATTCTGCACTGTATTAAAAAGACCAATCAAAAAATTGGCCTACTCTACAGACAAAAAATACCTAGCCCATGACTCTAGGCAGAAACTAGTTTAGGCCTTCCTCCTTCCCTGTCTACTTTATGCCTCCCCCATCTTTTCACATCTAAAATCTACCCTTTTGGCTAAACTCTGTCAATCATACTGTAGTGTTGCAAGATTTGCTAGTAACAAACCCTACAAATCTCATCACTGCCATGCACTAAAACAACTCCAGTGGCTTGAATTTCCCCTAGCACCTGCATCACTCCTAGCTGCAAATGACTCATACTCGACTCTTAAAACCTCTTAACTGTCCTGCTTTATCCTCACTAATATCACATTATACACCCCCAGAACTCTCCGCAGCTCTGACCAGCTCCTTCTGGACACCTATAAACCAAACAAAAACATTTATAAACTTCTTTACAAATACAGTATTTCCCATGCATGGAAAAAACTCCCCCTTAACATTCAAATCATTTCTAACATAAATCTCTTTAAATGCAAACTTAAAACTTTTCTCCTAAACGTCAACAGCTGCCACTGCAATGATTCCACTTAAATCGCACCTTACCAGCTTACTACCTCTCACACTTCCAACACCCACCTATTGCAAGTGTCTTATCTCATTGGCATCTCCTTCTCTTTTTATTGACAAAAGAAAATCTAACTTTTGTACTGCATCTTATGCACATTATTGTAATGTTTATGTAAACTTCATTCTCAGGCCTTTTGTAAATTTCTAATGTTCTCATGTAAAGCACATTATTGTATTGTTTGCATTTAACTTCATTATTAGATGTTTTTCTTTATGTAACTTTGTAATAACTGTCTAGAGCTTTTCTCCTTGGGTTTGCACTGAAAATGGGCCACTGACTCAGTTGGACTAACTCAGTTAACAGATGACAAATAAATAAATAAATAAAAATAAATAAAGTGATTGTGCTTAAAATGTAACCACAGCATGCCCTACTGGAATAGAACAGAAATTTACATTTATTTATTTTATTTTATTTTATTTATTTATTTTACATTTGTTGACCGGGAGGATCCGACTGGATGCATGTCCATTTTCAGAGGAGGCCCGGGGAGAAAAGCTCCAAACACAGGTAACAAAAAACATTTAAATAACAGTGAAGCAAATTTTACATTCAAATGTATACATGCAGTATTGTAACTATTTAAATGTATATATTTTAACAGTGGAAACTGGAAAACAGGGGTTAACTTCAGTCCAGCAAAACTTCAGAAAAATAGCTGAAATTAAATTACTTTATGGCAGCTAGAGACAGAATGTCTGTACTAAGGAGTTTTTTTGTATTGTCTTTAAAGTGAAATAATTACTAGTTTTGAGATGTGAAGGAATACAATTATTTTAGGACTTCCAGCATCCGCCAAATATCGGAGGTCTATGTATTTTCACAGGTAGAAGCTAAATACTGCTAACTTCCAGCAGTGGGGTTTCACCTGGGCTAGAATCAGCTAACAAGAAATTATGTCATTCTGCAAGCTATCCCAGCAGTAATATTTGAGATATTAATTTCGGAGGTCTCTGTGTGAGACAGAACATTCTGTATACTGTCTTAGACCTGACAATAAGAACCATTTACCACATCTGCCTTGCTCCTATAAGTAAGTTTCTAGAGTATAGTAATTGTCTTAAATTCAGTCAGGAATATAGTGAAGCATAGTTTAGATGTTTTTCTTTACTTATTTAAGACTGTCCTGCAATGTTGTTTTAAATGTTTCCTGTAGTTTTGAACTCTGATGTCACTGTGAATATATATATTTAGTACTGTCTTATTTTATTATTTATTATTAATTATATGTAAACCTTTTGTTGTGGCTGATCTGTGTAGAGATATTTAAGTTCTGACAGTACTTGCATATTTATTTGGTGATGTTGTGTAGGCCTTTTCTAATAGCCTTGCTCTTGGTCAAACTACCATTTGTATTAATATTAATATTACACAGTAAGATTGGACACCCTTTGTTAAGGGTCTTAAAGTAGATGATGAGAGTTGGCTGGTGGCAGTGTTAACTACCTTACAGTCTGGGCAAAAGGGGGCATAGCTAGTAAACCTGTGCCAGCCTTTCCCAGGTGTGTGTGTGCGTGTAAATCAAACCTTCAAGAGTGTGTGTGTGTCAGCTACTTGGGCAGGGACACGAAGCACTGGTTGGAGAGAGAGGATGCTGGGAGGTCTTGGCTTGGCTGCTCAGCTGAGATCTTAACTCTATAGGTGTGCCAGTGGGAAGTCTTACTGGGGATCTGGAGAAAGAGGGAGAAACCAGTTCCAGACTGACTGTGGTCTCTGTGTGCTCTTAAGGGAAATTGTACTTGTTGCAGACAGCTACATCTGGTAATACTGTGTGTGTGTGCACCTGTCATCTTCCCAGTGTACACCCCCCACTGTTGCCAGTGGTGAGGATTGAAGTTCCTTGATTACTGGTCCAGTGTCATCACAGATATAAATATTAAATAGCACCTAATTCTCCCCTCTTCCAGTAGGAATGTAGGATACTACTCAGAACCATATTTAAAAACAGAGTGACAAAACTGGTGGAAAATAATAAACTCGTTATCACAGAGGCATTTCCACCAGAAAAACTGGAAATACTAGATGACTGAAACTTAAAAGATCAAGCTCAATTGCTTGAATCCTTAAGTTTGAACTGGCAAAAAGAAACAGAATAATGTTTCTTTTTTACCGGAACCTTAACTGGGTGGGATCAATTGTTTTTTTTTTTTTTTTGAGCTTTCAAGATTCGAGTATTTGCACTTAATGTACTTTTTAAGCATCTGGGATTTTGAGCTTTCAATATAGATCACAAAGAGCAGTGTAAAATCTGTAGACTTTAATGAACTGTACTCCAACATTCTACCACATAAAGTCATTTATTTTTGATTCACAAAATGTATATGTAAGATGTGTGTCCTCTTTCTTTAAATTATTTTGCCACTGGTACGTTGGTCATGTAGTGTGGTTTTCTGTGTACTAGACAGCTTCAAAAATAATTGTGAAGAGGGAGAGTAAAAAAAATTTGTGAAGGAGTAAATTGAGCCTGAAAATATTGGCATACCTCCAAAAATGGGAACATCCTGTAAAGATGTAAATCAGACCAGGAACGCACCTCCAAAGTAGGGACATTTGAGAGGTCCGGCACCTGGTTTGGTGTCTGATAAAAAACAAGTCTGCATATTAAACTGCCATGAAAAACAGAGTTAAAAAAAACAAACAATTGCCACATTTTCTTACTAAACGTGGCTTTGGTGCTTAGTGAGTGTAAAATAAAAATAAAAATACTAATAACAATAAGAAAAACTCAACTAATAAAAGTAACTGTAGCAGTTAGTTACAAGGACTTGACATTTCAGCTTAAATTATGTGTGTGTATTTGACAGAGACAGACAGTGAGTGAGCAAAAGAGACAGAAGCACTGCATACCTCCTAACTTCTTTGCACAACAAGAAGCTTTCCATCAACACACATTGTTTAAACAATACAAAACATGAAACTCCAATGTCTGGCACTGTTGACTGACTGTAAACTCTGGTGATTGTCCAGAAAATAAAACACTGTAGGAAAGAGACAGAGCAAAAATAAGAAGCAAAATCAGGAAGAGTCTGGAGGCATGGGAGTGTTACCATGCTAGCAGTGCATGTTTTTTTTTTCATCTATTCTATCACAGTGAGGTATAAGATATATATTCAGTCAAGAAACTGTCTGAAATTGCTGAGCACATGTATGTTAGCTTATAATTTCAATGTTATATACTTCCTCCAACAACATATACGACTGAAACATATAAACATTAAGCAAAAGTACTATTTTATATAAAAAATGTGAAAATAATGTATACACTAAAAAAAAAAAAAAATCAAATAGGAAACAATTCAGCAGATGACCTAAGCACAATAATACCATTCCAGGGTGAGCATTACTGGGAAAATAACAGATTTTTTAGGGGAAGAGAGGCCCAATGCTACACACACCTATGTGGTCCACTACTTCCAGAATAATGACTACCCTGGAGGGCATTTTTATTTGTCTATTGTCTCACGAGGCTTAATGTTAAAATTATTTTTTCTGCTTCCCCCTTGCTTGTCAATAATCATCCCCTTACTACAAGTCTTGGGCTTAGCTGTTCTCCAATGCAATGGCCATTTCAATGAACAGTGATAGGACAAGAGCCAGCTGAAGAAGTTTTCATCTGTTAACCATAGATGGCAAAGGAACTTTCTTTGCAGTTAGGAGTCTAATCCCAAGCAGACGTGCATGCTTACATATCAAACGGCTTCCTAGATGCATGTGTACACTTCTCGACATGCATGTTGAAAGCTACCATGCAAAGGTAGTTTGGCAGAATCAAGTGCATGACTTTGGCCCATCATATTACAAGACGCACATCTCTATCGCTAGTAACAGAGAGCAGACTAGACTGCCTCCCCTCCCCAGCTAGCATCAGCCACTAATTCCCATCTTCCTTTGCCAGGTCCATCAACGCTCATGTCACTTATCGATACCTGGTCATCTTGGACATGATGAGGGCTTTATCTTTCTGTACTACAAAGCCAGATGAATTCTGTTTTTTAACACTACCAGTTAAAAGCAGGTTTATCTCATTGGGTTTCCTATGACTTGTAAATGTTGTCATGAAACTGGACATTATAGTGCTGTCTCTTACTAAAGTGATCAATCAATCTTGATGGCAAAAAAAATTTACATCAAAAACAGTGAATGTACCTATCTATCACCACAATGTACTTTTTACTTTTATTTCCTCCTGCTTTATTCTTACAAGTCCTTCAAATCTTTGTCACCCCAAAGTGTTACCTCGTAATCAAAAGTCAAACACATTTTGCACATTTATCGGGTAAGCCCACTTGACACAAGCCCTAGTTTTTAGGGGCCACCTGCGGGCACTGTCTGGGTGACATGCTCAGTCGCATACTAGGCAAGTGGATATGGAAGGAATCAAAATTTGCAATCCTGACTACAGGAAGCAGATCATTAAAAGCTTTGAAAAAGGAAAAGTTAAGACCACACAATATTTAATTAAATAAATTAAGTTGGATGAATCTGCTAAGCAGTTAATATTATCCATCAGTAAGAAATTAAATGAATTTGTGGATAATATGAGTGAAAAGGAACAGAGCATTATTCCCCCATTATATAAATATATGAATGCTGTTATTGAAGGTCAAGTGACATACAAAGGAAGCGTGTCCAAGTTATATATGTTAATTATAAATAATAAGAATAATTCTGATGCAAAATTCTGGAACCTTTTAGATAGTGGTGGATTGAGCGACTCAAAAGATGGTAAGAATAAAGCACTGATATTTAAAGCAGTTAGTCAAACATCTTCAAGTTTATACTGGAAATTTTTTATGTGGAAATATATACATAAAATGCTTGTTACTAACTATAAAATTTGTAAATTTAGTAAAATTACTTCTTCAGTTTGTTGGAGCTGTAGTAAAGATATAAAAGCTGATTGAACACATATATTTATGGATTGTTAAAGATTAAATCTATATTGGGAAGAGATAAGTATGTTTTTTAAGGGGTTATGGTCTGATAATTTCTTTAACTAGATCAGCAATACTAATAAATGCTCCACTTGGCATTGCCACCTATTTTTTTTTTTCTGGACTATCTGGAAACCAAACCGATTATCCAGTAGTCCAGTAAACATTGTACAAACTCCAGAATTCTGTTTCAAAAAAAGGAACAGACTATCAAAGTTTGTTAATTCAGCAGAATTGCTATGGTATTTTTACAGAAAAGCATAGTAAATCTAAGAAAGAAGGCATCGGGAATGAAAAAAAGAGGGCACACTTCCTCATCTGATGTGACAATGATGTCACAAAATGGGCAGAACATGGGCAGAAGACGGGGAGACAGGAGGGGTTATATGAGATGGAAGGGGTGCGGCCTTGGTCTGGTTTTAGCCACAGTGAAAGGTGGCAACTTCCCGTATCTGTAAAAGCCAAACAGAAAAAACTCTTTTTGGCTGTCTTGGCAGTTGCCAGAAAAGTTATTACAAAAAATTGGAAATCAAACTTAGTTCCTACGTTCAAAGAATTTTTAAATTTAGCAAAAATGCTATGTAAAACTAAAAAGTAACCAGAATAAGATCTATAAATTATAGTAAGACCTTTAGTTTATAGGTGTGTACTAGGATAATGGCCCTGGAGCTTTTACAAGCCTAGCCCATAGGATTATCCTGGTATCATACCACCCAACGTTAGTTCCCAGTGCCTCTGTCAAGCAGAGCCACTGGAGTGATCCTTGGGGTGAATCTTCTATTTCCCATCCACTCATTAAGATTTCTCTTGAAGAGGGCCAGTGAGGTGCTCTGTTCGACATGTATGAGAAGTCTATTCCATAGCATGGGCAGTCTCTGGGTTATGAACCTGTCCTTTCAGCACGTTCTGTTGATTGTGGTAATAAGGTTGAAGAATTTCTTTAGATGTAGCATTTCTAACAGAGCTGGGTTAGACATGGCTTTGTAAGTCAAGCAGAGATTACCTCTAAGTAGGCGATATGAGACAGAGAATAGTTGGAGTTTTTTGAGTCTGCCCATATAGGACAAGTGTTTAAGGTCTAGGATCCTCTTTGTGAGGTACTTTTGCGGACTCTCCAGTTGTTGCAGGTGTATATTGAGGTACATGCCAAATGGAGCATTGTACTCAGTGATTGGCCTAATGAGAGAAGAGTAGAGGGAGACAATGACCTCTTTCTTCCTGGATGCAAAACCCTTACTAATGAGATGTGCCACACAGAAGGACTTTCTGACCACAGTGGCAATGTGGTGGTCAAAATAGAGGCTGCTGTCAACCTGTGTTCTCAGATCTCTTATAACACCTTCTGTGTTCAGTGGACTGCCATTGATGTGGTAATTCATGGAACCGGGTTTTTCCCAAAGGGGATGATGATGACACATTTTTGGCATTGAGCTTAAGGCCATGGTTCTGACACCAGTCATTGGTCTCAGTGAGGCCTTTCTGTAGGATGTCAACATCACTTGGGGAGTTAATAATAGCTCCCAACTTGCAACTGTCTGCAAACTTTGTCAGCCAGAGTCCCTTCATGTTGGCCTGGACTTCAGAGAAGTAAATACCAAACAGGACAGGACCCAGGACCGAACCCTGTGGGACTGCACTCATGACAGGTTGGCAGTCTGACTTGGAGTCAGCTACTTTCACACTGTGGGTTCTGTCTGTGAGCCAGTTTGAAACCCACCTAGTGATATAGGGGTTAATGTCTAGCTTAGTGAATTTTTCTATGATTCCTGAGTGAGGAATGGTATCAAAGGCCTTGGCCAGATCAAGGTAGGCTGCATGAACTACCTTGCCTTCATCCACAGCTCTGGTGACTGACTCAAAGAAGTCGACCAAGTTCAGCAGGCATGATCTACCCCTCACAAAACCAAACTGTGTGAGATCCAGAGTCTGGATATTCCCTATATCCTTGTTTATTAGGTCCATGATGATGCATTCCATAGCTTTGCATATCAGTGTCATCAGGCTAATGGGGCAATAGTTCCCAGGGTCTGTAGTCACTCCTCCTTTGTGGAGAGGGATGACTGTAACAGTGTGCCATTCGGTAGGGACAAAGCCTGAGGTGAGGCTGTGATTGAACAGGGCACACAGGTGACATGCTAGTTCACTCTGTAGTTCATGTAGAACACAGCCAAGGATATTGTCAGGTCCCATTGAAGCTGTATTCTTGGCCTTGGACAGTGCTGTTTTAACCTGTGTAGCAGTAATACTGGGTGCCTGGCAATCTACTGATATTGGAATTGGTCCTTTGGGGAGAGAGAGGGGTAAAGTTGGCACTGAATCTGTCGGCCAGTTTATTGGCAATATCTGTTGGCTCGGTAGAGGAGGTACCATTGTGCAGTAATTCAGAGCAAATCTGGGTATTGCCATGGAGATTCTTTACATAACTATAGAAGGCCTTGTGGTTGTCTTTAATATTTGCTGAAATTCTGCTTTCATAGCTAGCTTTAGAGGATTTGATGAGAGATCTTAACTTTTTGTTGCGGCTGATAAGGGAGTTTTTCCAGTCTTGGGACTTCACCTTATTCTGCATCAGTTTCTTCCATCTGTTGTAGAGTTTGTTTATGGCAGGGGACCACCAGATTGGTTTCTTTTTTTTGGAGGAGAGTGTCTTGGTTTTATTGGATATGGTGAGATCCATGCATTTGTGTACGTGTTCGTGCAGTGCATTGGTATATGATTCGGCGTTCATGCAACTATTTTCCATTTGCATGGGTGATTGTTGGGATAACCTCAAAATATTGCTACTGAAATACCAAGACCCTTAATGTGTTAATTGTATAAGATTAACTTGATGACTCAATGCATTCCTATCATTGTATAACAATATGTGAAGTTGAATTTCTTCCTTTCTGTGCATATATTGTAAATATATTACATTAATACAAATTTTCTTAAAAAAATCTGTCCCGATTTTGGGATTTTGTCCCCCACTAATTTTTGCTTTGTCCAATTTTCCTGAGCTAAGAGATTGAGAGGCATGACCCTAAAGTAAAGTAAAAGGTTGGTGTACAGTGGGCTGTATGGATATATCACTTTGACTTAGCATCACAGCACAAGAAAAGAGCTAGGGAAGGAAATTAAACAAGAAGTTGCTTGACTGTGTATATGCATTTTGACTTAAACCAAGGTGCTTGTAGGCTTTGTAGAACATATTAAGAACAGATAATGGCCATTCCCTCTCTTTCTCAGTTTGACTTCTTAACCTTTCCTCTCTCGTTAATTAAGGGAATTAAGGGGCATCAGTTAGATATACATTTATTTTCATTTTTGTTTTTCTAAAAGGCAGTGGTTCATCTAATTTCCTTTTTCAATAGATTCTGGAATGATGTTTTTTGTGACATTCCAATCTGCTACTGTTTGAAATAATGTATTTTGTACATGTTTCTGATTTGTTGGAACACCGAATTGTGATTTCCTTTTTTTTCCATTTCTTTAATTTATTTTTTATGATATATGTGTGAATTTTAAAGAAAGCATGATTTTGATGAAAAAATAAACTTTAATGTGTGATCTAGATCCTGAAGCAGTAGCACTTAGATGTATGAAACAGTATTGAGCAACCTTCATAAAAGCAACTGCGTTATAAGCTAAGCAACTGTATGTACATTTCAAAGTATGTATTCCATTTAATAACATCTTCCAGTACTGCAGGCGATTAATACAACCGAAGAATACACAAAACACTACTACAGTTATGCAAGCCTGAAAGTGAACTTGTACAGGCACACATCATACTTTCTTTACATCATCCAAAAATGCTACCTACATCGATGGAGATATGAGCTACCCATTTCCATTAGGGGACTAGCACCTTGATGACAATGGGGATACCAGCTACCCATTTCCATTAAGGGACTAGCACCTTGATGACAATGTGCTTATCAAATATTTGTGATCACTTCTTCTCCCACCATTAATGGCTACCACATAACCTGAATTTATTTATTTATTAAAATATTACCTAGGAAAGTCCAACTGGGCAGAGAGTCCCATTTTCAGCTGAGGCCCACAGAGAAAAGCTCCAAATTATACATATTAAAAATTATATATAAAATAAAAAAAAAACAGCATTTTACAAGTCTATACATATTCTGTTGAATAAAGACATTTTGGAAAAGTTTATACATGGTGCAGAAAAGTCATTCAATAGTATTTTGAAAAGTCTGCATAGTAATGGAGTCATTGCAAATAGTACAATAAGACATGGATACAGATTATTATTTTGAGCAAAGGAAGGTGATAAGCATAATTCAATATACAGTCTTAATGAACCTATGAACCTATGAACCTAAATATCAGTGGACCAGTAGCATTTTATATATACAGACATAAATTTCACTGCACCAGTATCACTGTATACTTCAGTAAGCGGTTTCATAATGAAGACATAAAACAGACAAAGTTGCATAAAATCAGTATTCATTTATTTATTTATTTATTTATTTATTTATTTATTTATTATTTGCTAGTTAGCAGCTGGTGTAATAAACTAAAGGCCAGTTAAAGAAGAACTAAAAGTGATTAAACGTGTGAAGAAGGTGATGGAGGGGGAAATAAGATTCTATAGGTGAATTTAGAAAGATGAAGTGAGTTGGAAAATGGTGAGGGGCAGTAGTCAGTTATGGGGAATGGGTGACAGTATAGAGAAGAAGGGTTGTGAGAAAGAGATGAAAAGTTCGTAGGTACGTTCTAGGCTATTGGCCCTAAGGCCTATATAAGCCTAGTCAAATGGTACCCTGGCTTTTGCCACCCAAGAAAATTATTATCCTGTGCCCCTGTCAAGCAGAGCCACAGAAGTGATCCCTGGGGTGAATTTCCTATCTCCCATCCAATCATCAAGAGTTTTCTTGAAGAGTGCTAATGAGGAACTTTGTTTAATATAGATAGATAGTTTGTTCCAGAGTATGGGAAGTCTCTGGGGCAGGAATCTATCTCTCCAGCATGTTCTGTTTATTGTGGTGACATGGTTTAGGTCCATAGAGCGTGTAGCTCAGAGGGATTGGGATTTCTTTAAGTGGAGCATGTCCAACAGCTCTGGGTTTGACATAGCTTTGTATGTTAGGCAGAGATCGCCTCTGAGTAGGCGAAATGCGATAGAGTAATGCTGGAGTTTTTTGAGACGGTCTGCGTAGGGCATCTGTTTGAGGCCAATAATCCTCTTTGTGAGGTATTTCTGCGGCCTTTCCAGTTGTTGTAGATTTCTTGTGAGGTACATACCAAAAGGGGCATTGTACTCTATAATGGGTCTAATGAGTGATGAGTAGAGGGGAACAATGACCTCTTTTTTCCTGGATGAGAAACCTTTTGTGATGAGGTGTGCCATGCAGAAGGATTTCCTGACTACTGTGGCGATGTGATTATCAAAGGAGAGACTACTGTCCACCTGTGTCCCAAGGTCTCTTATCACACTTTTGTTGTTAAGTTTGCTACCACCTATGTGGTAGTTCATGGGCACAGAGTTTTTACCAAAGGGGATGACAATGCACTTTTTGGCATTGAGCTTGAGGCCATGGCTTTGACACCAGGCATCTGTCTCAGTGAGGCCCTTTTGTAGGATGTCCACATCATTAGGAGTTTTGATTATGGCTCCTAGTTTGCAGTCATCTGCGAACTTTGTTAGCCAAAGATCTTCTGTGTTAGCCTGTACTTCAGAGAAGTAGACAGCAAACAGGAGAGGACCCAGGACTGAACCCTGTGGTACTCCACTTGTCACTGGTCTGAAGTTGGATTTAAAGTCTGCTACTTTCACAGTGTGGGTTCTGTCAGTGAGCCAGTTGGCAACCCACCTTGTGACATAGGGATTTATACCTAGTTTAGTGAGTTTATCTATAATTCCAGAGTGGGGGATGGTGTTGAAAGCCTTGTCGAGCTCTAGATAGGCTGTGTGAACCACCTTACCCTCATCTACAGCTTTGGTGACCGCTTCAAAGAAGTCTATTAGGTTTAGAAGACATGATCTGCCTTTTACAAACCCAAACTGGGTAGGGTCCAGAGTTTGGAGATTACCAATGTCATTGTTTATAAGTTCCATGATGATACATTCCATAGCCTTGCAGACCAGGCTCATCAGGCTGATGGGGCAGTAGTTCCCAAGGTCCGTGGTGGCTCCCCCTTTGTGGAGTGGGATAACCATTGCTGTGTGCCATTCAGTGGGCACAAAGCCTGAGGTGAGGCTATGATTGAACATGGTACTTATGTGGGGTACCAGTTCATTCTGTAGTTCATGTAGAACGCAGCCTGGGATGTTGTCAGGTCCCATGGATGCCGTGTTCTTGGCTTTGGAGAGTGTTTTTACCTGTGCAGCCATGATTACAGGAACTTTGCATTCTTCCGGTATAGAGATGGGCCCTTTAGGGGATGAGAGATGGGTAATGTTAGCATTGAACCTATCTGCCGGGATGTTGGCAATATCAGTTGGTTCTGTATATTTAGTGCCATTGTGCTGTAACTCAGAGCAGATCTCAGAGCTATAGAATGCTTTGTGGTTGTCTTTAGAATCAGTGGCAATTTTGTTTTCGCAACTAGCTTTGGAGGATTTTATGAGGGATCTCAGCTTCTTACTGAGGCCGACCATGGAGTTCCTCCAATCATGGGATTTTACTCTTTTTTGCAACAGTTTCTTTCTTCTGTTGTAGAGTTTGTTTATGGCAGGGGACCACCAGATTGGCTTCCTTTTTTTGGAGGATAGCATCTTGGTTCTGTTAGGGATTGCACAATCCATGCACTCATGTAAGTGCTTATAAAGTGCATTTGTATAGGATTCAACAGTCGTACCTCTACTGTCTGTGCATGGGTGTCGTGAAGTTTGCCACTTCTGTCTTAAGAAGTGTGAAGTTGGCTTTGGAGAAATTTTTTACGGTGGTTTCCCTAATGGGGGTGGGGGTGGGATGTGGATATCTAGGGTGATTAGCTTGTGGTTGGATCTGACCAACAATGAACTGACCTCTGGTGTGGAACACCAGTTGGCCATGTTGGTAATGACCAGGTCTAGGACATTGCTGCCCCTGGTGGGGGTGTGGATAAGTTGATCCAAGGCATTGGAATTTATGAATTCCAGACAACGTTGAGCACAAGAGTTTGTAAATGAGTAGTTTTCCCAGTTAATGGTGGGGTAGTTGAAATCACCCATTATTAGGGTGTTAGGTTGCACCCTAATATTTTCCAGTGTATCAAGAAATAAGGAGTGGGAATCCTGGGGCATGGTGGGGGATCTGTAGCAAGCTATAATTTGGATTGCGGTCTTGCCCAGAGTTAGCTGCACTTGAATAATCTCGGATGCATTATGCTGAGCAACTAGCCTGGAGGTGTGGATATCCTTAATGAATATGGACACGCCACCGCCTTTAGTGTTTTGGTCCAGGTTAGGTGGCCGAAAGTTGTGGTATGAATTATAGCCTGGTAATGCAGCGGTGCACTCTGGAGCCTTGAACCAGGTCTCTGTCACTGCACAGATGTCGATGTTCTTCATTTTAAGGAGTGCCTCGAGTGAGTACATTTTGAGGTTTAGACTTCTAGCATTAAGTAGCATTACCCTCAGATTTTGCTTGCTTGTACCTGTTATGGTGGTGAATTTGTCATTTGAACCTTGCCTAAAAAGGCACTATAGGGGTGGCAAGAGCCTTAGCCAGTATCTAGAATCCCAAGAGCGACAGGTGCAGGCCATCTTTGGCAAAGCATCGTGGTTTGTCGATTATGTCATCCCAGGCAGACAGATACTGGATCCCCTTAGAATGACACCAGAAGCTTAGCCAATTGTTGAAGTCAATCATTTTGTCCTTGTACTGTGGTATCATTCTGGGTGATGGCAGGATGCTACTCAGGGCTAGGGTCATATCTGCCTGGGCTACAAGATCGGACAACTCCTCCATGTCTCTTTTTATGTAGTCCGGGGAGGTACATCTCAGGTCTTTCACACCAACATGGACAATGAGAGAGTCATATCTGTACTTGTTGTGGAGTGACCTGAGTGTGTGTGTGTTATGTGGCGGATTCTGGCACCTGACAGCCTGGTGAGTGGAACATCAGTGTGCCTGACTACAGAGTCGCCTATGACTAGAGTGTTGGGTACGTTGTTATGCCTTATGGGCTGCGGTTGAGTGGCACACTGAGTTTGTGGGCTATGTGTCATTTGGGTTGTGTTGGGGGGTGGAGGTTGCTTGAGTTTCTGCTTTGGAGGTTCCTGTTGCTTGGGTAGATTTTTATTGAGAGCCTGTACGAATGTAGGTGTGTGTTTTGTGTTTCTGTGTGTGTGTTTTTGTGGATAGGTTTTGAGGGACTATGTGATGAGTGTGGTGTGGTGCAAGTGTTTACCTTCTCCTCTTGACTGTCTAGTCCAGTCTTGGATGAAGAGAGGTAGGAAGAAGTGTGAAGTTATTAGTTTAGGGGTACTTATCCAGGGTTAGTGTATGGGCAGGGCCAGAGATTCTGCAGTTGTGAATTTACCTTCTGTTTAAAATGTTTGAGATGTTCTATTTTTAAAGAGATTTGTATGGTGTTCTATGCTTTGGTGAGACAGTTTGAGAATTTGCTATCACCAGCTGCATTGTTGGATTTAGTAATGTGGAACAGCAGCATTTGGGTTGAGTAAAGTAGCCTATTTGGTTTGCATGGCTCAATTACATTTGCCAGAGATGGAGAGTTTGCAGATTTATAGATTAATTTATGAGTCATCATAAGTTGGGGGTAAGATAGTAAGTGTAGTAGTTTAAGCCTCTTTAGTTCTTTGAGTGGTAGGCGTACAGTGATGTAGTCATACCTCTCAACTGTCCATATTTTTGCAGAATGTCCAGATTTTGACTTATATTTTTGGTCTGTTCCTCATAAAATTTGTGATTTTCTGGATTTTTGTGGCAAATCTATGAGTACTGAAGTCACTAAATAATAACAGGCATTTGAGTTTCAGATTTCACATCCTTCAGAAAATGCATAGCGACACAAGGACTTTCATTCTAACAGCTTTCTAAGTTTATAAGAGCAATATTTTGTTCCTATTTTGAGGGCTGTGTCCCCCCACTATGTTTGGCTTTGTCCAGATTTATTGCGCTAAGAGGTTGAGAGCTATGAATGCAGTGTACTAGTTTGATCCTCTTTAGTTGTTTGAGTGGTAGACCATAACGAGAACGTGTTGAAACATTCAGCCTTTCCTTGTTGATAGTATCTTTACTATGAAGTATTTCCTCCTCCTTTGAATAAGAGCATTAATAATGCCATGTTTTAGATAAAGTAACAGCTGAAACTTGTACAGCAGTGAAATTATTGCTACATTCTTGTTAGTAGTTCTAATGAAGTTACAGGGTGTTATTTACTTTATTTAACATTCAGTACTCGTGTACTCTTACATCTTGGAATACTGAGTGATTTGGTTTGTAATTTTACTGTTATACAGTGTTTCCTTGAGGAGCAGTTTCTAGGAAATCAATTGCTTGACCGTGTTTGATTTAAAAGTAGTGATTGCATGAAACTGCCTTGCACGTTTTGAGGGGGTTCTTTATTCCCCCATGCTTTACAACCATGTTGTTAGATATACACTTGGGGGTGTGAAGGACTTGCTGTTCATGTTAAGACTGCCCCTGAAAAAAAGTGTTTTACATTTGCGTCACTGCATGTAATGTTATCTGCTTGTTTCAGGCAAAGTTTTCAGGCAATCATGCATTCTTACATTGTGGAAGCTTGGCAACTCACTTAAAGACATTTGTAAACTGGTTTACTGGACTATAAATTCCTAACTTAGAAATATTAATGTCATACTGAAAATCATGTAACAGTTTACATCTCTGTCCCTGGGTTATGAAGGCTAGAAAGGTCCTTGGGCTAAACACAATACCCAATTACGAAATTTGAAATGAATAACTTAAACTAATGCATTTCTTTTTGCTGCAGCCTTCTGTCATAGAAAGGACCATTTCATCTTGGTGGACACATACTAATGAGGTTTGTTCTTTCATTTTAATACTAAACCTCAGCTAAAGGAACAGAAATGTGTTAAAAGAAATCCATCTGTAGGTGTCTAACAAGGAGAAAAGAATTAGGAATAAAAATTCAAAGATGAAGGGTAGGTTAATTGAGACGCTAATGACATACTGGGGAAACTAAAAGAAAATGAATACTAAATCAGATAGAGTCACAGGTAAATTAAACAAAGGCATTTCTAACAATGTGGGACTGCCTTTACCATGTAAAGTTAAAATGTGAAGACCAAGCACAAAGTGTTGACCTTCACAAGTCTTGGCCTAGGCTTTGTATTTACCTCCCCAAAACAAACACATATGTACATACAGCTACAGACAGACAGACTGACTCTCATATATATACATATGCAAACACACACACACACACACACACACACACACACACACACACACACACACACACACACACACACACACACACACACACACAGTTTTTTTTTTTCTACTGTGGTTTTAAAATATATTATGTATAACGAATAATAAATCCTGCTGTGTAAAAAAAGCATTTCAAAACTGAGCATCCACAATGAAATTACATGCTTCATGGGATGGAAACCTACAAATCCCACATTTGTTTTCTACAAATTTAATTCCTGAAAGATGACGGTATGCTGCTTGTACCACTGTGCTTCTAGCAAAAAGCAGGCCTTCATCTTGTCAGTCTGACAGAGACTGTTGTGGTTGATCACTGACAGAATGAAAGGCTCCTTAACTGAAAGAGTTTAGTGTGACAAAAGAGTCTTTGTGTCTGCCTATCTCCACTCATCTTTTTTTCTGTAACGCTTGATATCTTCCCTAGCTCTCAGATGCATAACAAACCCCTAACTGTGAAAACATTAAGTTCTACTTTCAGTGGATGAGATATGCCTGGAGGTGCTTCATTACAGAATACACAGGAGTGCTCCCTCATTGTTTCTGAACTGGGCTGGGACACCACAAAGCACAGCTTGTCTTTCATTCAAGGTGCAGAGTGAGTTACGTACACAGAATGACCTACTTCCACTAAACACTAGATTTAGAATTTAAAACAGGAAAAAAGATTGCACAAAGGAAGGCAGTTTTGCTAAAATTGTATCAACAGTAGTGTTTTATTTCAGTGAACGTCACTGTCAGGTAATAAATATCTCATGTTGGGGCATAATTGCCAGAATTACATTGAAATGTTACAATAAACAACATTATTTTAGTAGTTTGTGGGGATGGAGCAGGGTTTAGCCACATCACTACCGGGCATTTCTTGGCATTTGCTTTCCTTCTTCTTATTGTACCAAGAATTCCTTGCACCTTAGTCTACACTGTATATTTACTGACAACTGACTTCAGTCACCACCTATTGCCAAACGATAGGGGCACTACAGCCCTTAAGTGATATGTCTCTTCCTTTCTACATAGTATCTATATTAACATAAATGCTGTCCAATGCAATTAAATCTACTGTCTCATCAAACTGTTTTGAATTTTGTTTAAACATTTAAAATGGCAATCTACTTAATGCCATGCTGTGTAACAACTTATGTCTCATCTTTGTTTCAATCATGTTACCAGCCTCTTACTGTTTATTTTTTTATCTTAAATGTGCGTTCATAATTGCTTTTATTGTACTGGAGCTTTTCACCTCAGGTCTCTACTGAAAATGGGCTTTTGGCTCAGTTGGACCAACCCGATTAACAAATGTCAAAAAAAAAAAATAAAGTGCTATTAATCTACTTTGCCAGCATTCAGGATATACTTGGTCTGTGGCTGTCTCAATTCATACATTTGTGCACATTTGATACTGTCTGACTTGATTTTACCTGTGAATTTCTAGAGGCAGGCTGTTTTTACTGAGTACCTTCATTTTGATGAAGTTTGACATATCTTTTTATATTACTACATTCTTACTGGCTGTACACATGCTATCTATTTTACCTGTATACCTGTATGTCATATTCTGCCCTGCCTCTGGCTTAGGCCATGGCTGAAATGGGTCCATTCAAGACAAGCCTACTATCCCATTTAACAAACAATAAGTAAATATACACAGGTTTATACAAATCTGGAGGGACAAAAAAGAAAGTTTCTCACGCACCAAGATATTATTTTATTAATTTAGTAACTTGGTAAACCCACAAGACAAATGTGTTATTTTCCGGTCCCCTTCTAAAACTCAAAATACTGAAATCTTGAATTTCAGTATTTTGAGTTGAGAACTTTGAAAGCCAACAAAAATGAAATAAAATAATATCTTGGTGCCTGAGAAACTTTCTTTTTTGTCCCTCCAGATTTGTATAACCCTGTGTATATTTATTTATTGTTTGTTAAATGGGATAGTAGGCTGTTTTACAGCCAAAATAATGGAAAAAAAAAAAAAAAAACAACCAAACCTCTCCCTACGTAACACTACCTTACATTTCCCCCTACATAACACTACCTTATATTTAAGCAGGGGGCAAGCCCCCCTGCACCCCCACACCCCCACTACTTACATATACCAACTCCGAGGTCTCACTAACACAAATAACGCACACTACAAATGTACATCACCACTTTCAACATTTACACGCACACACACACACACACACACACTACAAATGTACATCACCACTTTCAACATTTATACACACACACACACACACACACACACACACACACACACACACACACACACACACACACACACACACACACACACACACTCTAACCTACTTAACCCTAACCACCTCCTAAAACTTACCCAAAAACTAAATCAAACCAAAATCCTATCCAAAACCCTAATAACATACAAACGTACCTGAATCTCCATTAATAAACACAAATCAGCCCACACGCGTAGAACCCGGAATCAATAAGCATTAAAGGGACAGCACACTACATAACACACACCACACAACAACTACTAAAACATTGAAAAACTAAGATTCGAGAAAATGCAACTTCGAAAAACTGCACTTTCGACACTCTCGACTTGAAATACTGAAATTCGAGATTTCAGTATTTCGAGTTTAAGAAGTGGACTCGTTATTTTCATGGCAACCTAGGGTTAAACTCTACTCAAATGAGTTTCAATTTTCCGTCAGAGACTGGAGGAATCAAACCCTGCACTACAAGATAAAATTCCTTAGCAGCTTGTAACCCTTCTATCTTTCTGCTGAGGTACCAGACAATGCAAAAGTTGACTTGATCTATCTATATATCTATCTCTATCTCTCTATCTATATCTATCTCTATCTCTCTATCTATACATATTTATATATCTATATCTAGCTCTATATATATATATATGTATATATATATGTATATATATGTATATATATGTATATATATGTATATATATATATATATATATATATATATATATATATATATATATATATATATATATATATATATATATATATATATATATATAGACAGATGGATACAGATATCTATCTATCTATAGATCTTGGATTGATACCACAGCGGTTAAACTTTTCCTTTCCAATCACTGGCTATGCTCTTGTAACAACCCTGACTAACCGTTTTTTTTTCTTTCAGCCATCTGCTTCTTTCATCCCCTCACTTCTTTTTCTCATTTCCAGCTCACCTGAGTTCCCTTTTCATAATGTGTCCCTGTGACTCTTTCTTAAAATAGAAATATATCTATTTTTTTGTCAACTTCTTACAATGCTGCAATAGACTATCCTAGTTGTTTATTTGAATTTGAATTTTTGTCTCCTGCTAAGCCTCATACTGAACTCTATTGCTTATATAACTTGTAGCAGGTTTAATGTATGTTCTATAGTATTGTATAATGTATGTTCTATAGTATTGTATATTTCTGTGTTCCTGCATTGTGTGACATTTTTAACTTGTTTTAGTAGATTGTAGTGGAGCTTTTCTCCTCGGGCCTCCACTGAAAATGGACATGTATCCAGTTGGACTAGCCCGGTTAACAAATGTAAAATAAAATAAATAAATAAAAATAAAAGGTGCAGGATTACCAACTGATACACCTGGGTTTGAAAACCTGGTTGCAAAACAACTGGCTAGCAGCATTATCTGCATGGAAGAATTGCCTGGCAATCTACTTCTATAATATGCCATGAAAACCCTATGAGGTTTACCCATAGAGTTGCCATGAGTTGATTACAACACAAGGGCATCTTACTTATGGATAGATATGGCTCTGTATCATTTTTTTACTTTTGTGGCTTGACTGAACCAGAAATGGTTGAAAAAATGATTGAAAGTACATCTGACTGAAAAGCCATTTTGTTGAAAAATACAGAAGTCTATAGATGGTATCTCTGGTGTTATTTCTGAATATGGAAGTTGTTAGAGATATAAATTAGAAGACTTTCTGTAGATTGGCAATGGCCACTATCTTGTTGTACTTCCAGATTTGTAGATGTTTATGTTTGTGGGCTAGCACTGATTCACTGTATGTATTGTTTTTCTTTTTCTCCATGGGTTTCATCACTTGGCAGTTGTGAGGGACTTGCACCCCTTCAAAAAAAGCTTTTCATTGTACATATGTTGTGCAGAATATATATATATATATATATATATATATATATATATATATATATATATATACATATATATATATATGTTTATATGAGGGCGGCCACAGTGGTGCAGCGGTTAGCGTTGTTGCCTCACAGCAAGAGGTTCTCTGGTTCGATCCTCAGATGGGGTGCATTCTGTGCAGAGTCTGTATGTCCTCCCTGTGGTCGGGTGGGTTTCCTCCGGGTGCTCCGGTTTCCTCTCACATCCCAAAGACATGCTGTAGGTGGATTGGAGACACTAAAATTGGCCCTAGGTGCATGTGTGTGCCTTCTGTGGAAGGTTGGGTGCCGGGCTGGCAACTCAACACTGTAAAACTCCACTGCCAATCATGACCGGACAGGTGATCTACTGTGGCAACCCCTAACTGGGAAAAGCTGAAAGAAGAAGATATAGGTTTATATGACTTTGGTTTTCATAAACTTGAAATTCATATGGTTGAGACCATATGACTAAGTTTTCAGGAGCTCAAAAAAAAAATCTACATTTTTGCGGGGGGGGGGGGGCAAGCACCAGTGCATCTCCCTATGTGGTAGGGGGCTGTGCTCCCATACCCCCTACAAATTATATATACCAATTCTGAGATTGCACTTCAGTAGGGAAAAGGGTAAATTCCCTAACCCCACTGTACCGTGATCTACATTTACCCTTTTCCTCACTACAGTGCAATCATGAAGTTTGTATATATAATTTATAGGGGGTGTGGGGGGTGCATGGGTGCTTGCTCCCCTTGCAAAAATGCATATTTGTTTTACTTTTATTTTTTTTATTTTTATATTTCATGTTTTCAGAAATTCAATGAAATGGTCTCGACCATATGAATTTTAAGTTTCCGAAAACTTGATGAAGTCATATAAACCATATACACACATACACACACACACACACACACACACACACACACACACACACACACACACACACACACACACACACACACACACACACACACACACACACACACACACACACATATATATATATATTTGTACACACACGCACACATATATATATATATATATATATATATATATATATATATATACATATATCTGTATATATATATAGAGAGAGAGGCTCACTTACTATTATAATAATTGCTAAATGTCGACCTCTATGTTGGAAAATATTCCCTTTCCCTGTAAATTGTTGGTGTTAGAATAAATAATTAGTGGAGGGTGCAGGGGGGCTTGCTCCCTACAATAAAAAAGACATTTTAATACTTGCATGGTATGGGATTATTTCTTGGAATTTCTGCAAAGCCATGTCAACATTACATAATTGATCATTTGATGCCGACATCTGAGAGATTTGATATTTTTAAGTATAGTTTATATATATATATATATATATATATATATATATATATATATATATATATATATCTATATATAGACACACACACACACACACACACACACACACACACACACAAATATATAGTCAACTGGACAAGTTGAAGTGTAAGAAAATAATGCATTACATGAACAACAGCGGTCTGACAAAGATCAGTAAAATACAGTCATGTAAGCTGAACTTGCCATTACAGTAGATGTTCACATAATCACTGCTGCAATAGCCTAAGCTATAAGTACTGTGTCCTGACAAAGATGTAATGGCCAGTCACCATTCAAAGATTCAGTACACATTCCACACACTCAAGTTGTCAAGCAGCTCTAGCTGATCTGACTTAAAGATAAGCTTGGGCATGAAGCCCTTCAGACCCTTCCTGCCTGCAGACAGAGGGAGGAGTGAGCCCTGGAAGACGCATCCTAGGAACAATAAAGCATACATTTCCCAACCTTGGGATACAAAAACACACCAAAAAACAAGGGGAATGGAGGGAGGGAGCGGCTACTGCAGCAATGATCATTTATACATCTACTCTAATGGTAATTTCAACTTACACACCTGTACTATGTTCATCATACTGATCACTGCTTCAGTAGCTTTAGCTATATGGCTAGATTACAATAACTAACTGAATTTTTGAGGTGGAAAGAGAAGATTCCAGGAACCCCTAGAGAATGGTCATTCCTAAACTTGAACTGGACCTAGAGAAGGAGTCAAGTTTAAAGTGCTTTGTAGAAGTATATACAGAGGATCAACAAACAGCTTCTAGATTTTTTTCCAGAAAAGAACCCTTTCCTAAAAGCCATAGATGAAGCCAAGGCCCTGGTAGAGAGGGCATTGACCCTGCCCCAAATAGACTTGCTATGGAGACTATAACAAAAGGTAATACTTAGACAACTATTTGGAAATAGTATGTTTTGACACAGTTTGTCCCTTATTCTCACCTTTGCAAGAAATAAACAATTGATATGAAGATCTGAGAGATACAGTTCTCTCAAGATACTACCTGAGTTGTCTGTGGACATCCAAGGTATGGTGTGTCCTTTCTCCCCAGTTTTAGATTCGGTAAAGAAAACAGGGAGATTGATAGTTTGGCTTAAAGTAAACTTGTATGCCACTATAGGCATAAAAAAGATTAGTTCTCAAAGAAACCCTGTCTCTGTGGAAAATGAGAAAGGGTTGGCTCGCCGTAAGAGCTTGCACGTCAGATACTCTTTTGCAGAGGTCAGAGCAATCAATAAAACTGTTTTCCATGTTAAGAACCTCAAGTCAGACAGATTATATGGTTGAAATGGAGTAAGTGCTAGCTTCTCTAACATATAACGAAGATCCCACGGAGGGGCCACTGCTTTACGTGGAGGCCTCGTGTGCAAAACACCTTTAATTCTGTCATCAGACTGCCTTGAAAGAGGAGGCTCTATGGGCAGCCATGCTGAAATGGCTAATAAATGAACATCGAAAGAAACACAAGGAAAGGCCATAAGATAGTAATTCACACAAATATTGTAAAATCAGAGAATAACTAGACCTGAATGGGTGCTGGATATGCTGTTGGCACCAACTAGAAAACCTTTTCCATGTACTAATATATGAATTTCTAGTACCAGGCTTTTTACCTCCATTAGTACATGCTGCATGTCCTCAGTAAACAGGTCCCTAAAAGGAATTATGACCTATCATCCAGGTAGTCAACTGAAAATGACTGATATCAAAGTGTATGAAACATCCTTGTTCTTGTGTGAGTAGATCCAGTCTGTGAGGAAGGTTGTGGTAACTGGCATTGGCATTTGTGAGAGAAAGGAGAACAACAGTTGCCTAGGTCAAGAGGGAGTCACCACTAGGATCATGGGTGATTCCTTCTGAATCTTCAGAAATACCCTGAATGTTAGTGGAAAGGGTGGAAAAGCATACAGGAACATTCATGTCAAAGGAAAAGGCATGCGTCTTCCAAGCCCTCTTGCACAGGATCCCAGAACAAAATCTTGCCATTTGATTGTTCAAAGAGGAGGCAAAAGTCTACTTGAAGAGCTACCCACACATAGATCAAATGTTGAAAGACCTCCTGATCAAGTTTCCATTTCTGAGGGTCTTCCCTGGTCCTGCTCTGCTTGTTTGCCACACAGATTTGCTCTGACAGAATGCAGGATGCCTGTAGAATGAGAATGTGCTATGAACCTATATCCCAAGCTAGCACAGATATTCTGCAAAATAGATACAACTTGATTCCCCCTTGCTTGTTGATGTACCACATGACTGGTATTGTCTGAAACCTCTTTGAAGAAGTCCAGTGGGCCAAAGATGGCTCAGACAGTTGGGTGCCTTGATCAAGGCAAGCATCTCGTAGACATTTATGTACTTGTGTCTGCTCTTAGTATCCCACACTTCTGCACTTTTATCCCTCCTGAATCTGCTTCCTGAGCAAAGTCCAAAGTGTCTGTGGTGACTGACTGCTTTGTAGGAAGGAAGGAGAAGGGGAAACCTAGATTTAAGGATATCTGTTGTCTCCACCAAAATATTTCTCTTCTAACAAACCCCAGCCCTGGGATTTAAAAAGATAAAGGGTGTTGATGCTGGAACCAAAGAGATTTCAGATACCATTGTACCCTTATCATGTGGAGTTTCAGCAGGGGTGTCATAAGAATCATATATGCCATGAGACCAAAAATCCTGAGGTATTCCCCTGCAGTGACCGAAGTCTGAGTGGAAAGCCTTAGAAACAGATCTAAATAAGGATCTTTTTTTCCTGTGGAAGAAAAGCTGTTTGAACTGATGTGTTTAGCTGACATCCCAAGAACACAATCCTCTGTGAGGAAGTTAAGAAAGACTTTTGACTGCTCTCTTGGAATCCCAGCTAGTATACGAGATCTCTGCAAAGATAAGCAAGTTGTCTAAATATGGAAAATGTGGATGTCCTGTATTGTGCAATGAGCTATAACTAGAGCTAATATAGTCCAGTTTTCAGGCTAGTGCTGAATTCAGGGCTGTGTTACAAGTTTCTGAGTTGCCCATACCTTACTTGGATAGAAGGAGGTTTCTCTGTTCACCTGTGAGAGAGGAAGCTTTGAGCAGCCATCTGTCCCTGGAGGAGTGGTTCCAGCCCAGAAGTTAATAGTTTATAGGCCATTTTGGGCTAATTTCCCTCTCTTTCATTTCCCTGCTGTAAAAAATGTGTTTGCACAGTTTTGCACATCCAGGCAGTGCCGGTTAGCTAGGGCTAAATTATTCCCAGCTCCACAAAGTCTCCTCTTCAGTTTTTCCCTTGAAAGTAGTCTAACTCTCAACCTAAGCACTTAAAAAGCATCCTTCAGTCCAGCACTTGCTCAGACCTAACAGCAAGCACTAATATACCCCAACACTTGATTGCCCAGCAGAGCAAGGCTCATTATGCACCCCTCACCAACCATGCGACTAAGCAGCTCACCCTACTGTTCAGGCATGACCAAAGGGCAATTTCAGGTATACTCTCCAGTCCAGCTGGTGAACCTAGGTATCCTGAGACAATGTTACACCTGCCTCATGTACACAGACAAGCCTCTCCTCCTACCATAAAACATTAACATATGTGAGAGATGCAATTATATAGCTAAATTGGAGGCTAAGCTCTCTCCACCCAGGACTGGAACAGGCAGTCATGAGGAGAAGGTTAACACTTGCACCACACCTTCAGCCTCACATAGACATACTAAACCAGCACTGGCAAAAAATACACATAAATACACTAAAATCATACTACGAGACTCTAAATAAAAACCTGCAAAAGCATCAGAGACCTCCAAAGCAGACACCCAAAAAACCTGCACCTCGCGTCACAAACCAGACAACACACAAAACACAAAATCAGTGTGCCGCACAATCAGAGCTCTTAAGGCGAAATAACATACCTAACACATTAGTAATAGGCGACTCTATAGTCAGGCACACTGACGTCCCACTCACAAGGCTGGGCAAGCAGAAGGTTACTGTTAGCTGCATATCGGGAGCCAGAATCCTCCACATAACACAAGCACTCAGTTCACTCCAGAACAAGTACAAATATGATTCTGTCATTGTTCATGTGTGTGAATGACCTGAGACATACCTCCCTGGACTACATGAAAAGAGACATGGAAGAGCTCTCTGATCATGTAGCCCAGGCGGGTATGACCCTGACCCTGAGTAGCATCCTGCCCTCACCAAGAATGATACCTCAGTATAAAGAAAAAAATGATCACTTTCAACAACTGGCTATGCTTCTGGTGTCATTCAAAGGGGATCCAGTGTCTGTCAGCCTGGGACGACATGCTTGACAAGCCACGTTGCTTCACAAGAGACGGCTTGCACCTGTCACCCCTAGGCTTTCGAATACTGGCCAAGGCTCTTGCTGCCCCCATAGAGCCTTTTTTAGGCAAGGCTCAAAAGTCAAACCCATCTCCGTAAACAGCACAAATAAAAAAAATGAGGGTTATGCTACTCAACGCCAGGAGTTTAAATCTCAAAATGCACGCACTCGAAGCACTCCTCGGTATGGAGAATGTCGAAATCTGTGCAGTAACTGAAACCTGGTTCAAGGCTCCACAGAGCACCCCAGCACTACTGGGCTACAACTCATACCACACATTTTGGCCACAGAACATGGACCGAAACACAAAAGGAGGGGGTGTATCCATATTCATCAAGGATACCTACACCTCCAGGTTAATGATGCAGCATGATACCTCTGAGATCATCCATGTGCAACTAACATCGGGCAAATCTGCAATGCAAATTGTGGCCTGCTACAGATCACCCTCCATGATGCAGGACGACCACTCCACCTTTCTGGAGACACTGGAAAACATGAATGTCCTACCAAACACCCTGATATTGGGCAATTTCAATTACCCTACTATTAAATGGGAAAACTACTCAAGTACAAACTCCCAAGTCCAGCACTTCCTGGAATTTATCAACTCAAATGCCCTGGATCAGCTGGTAAACTCTCCTAACAGAGGTAAAAACATACTGGAACTGGTCATCACCAACATGGGCGACAGGTGTTCTGCACCGGAGGTCAGCCCATCACTGGTTAGATCAGACTATAAACTAATCACTCTGGATGTCCACACCACACCACCACCACCCCCAACCAAGGAAACCACAGTGAAAGCCTTTTATATAGCACATTTCACCTTACTTAAGATAGAAGTGGTAAGTTTCACAGCCCCCACGCTAAAGGATAACAGTGCCCAAGATGCAGGAACCTTTACAAATGCTCTATGAGCACCTACAAGGATGCATCCCTAGCAAAACCAGGACTCACACCCCTAAGAGAAGGAAACCAGTCTGGTGGACCCCTGCCATAAACAGGCTATACAACAGAAGGAGGAAATTAGTTCAGAAAAAAACCAAATCCCAAGAAGGAAAGACATCCCTGATCAGTATCAGTAAGAAAATAAGGTCCCTCATAAAATCATCCAAGGCTAACTTCGAAAGAAAAATAGCCAAGGATTCAAAAGATAACCACAAAGCCTTCTTTAGCTATGTCAAGAATCTAAGTGGCAACTCACAAATGTGCTCTGAGCTAGTGCAAAATAGCACAAAATATACTGAACCTACTACTTCACCCCCCCTCTCACCCTCAAAAGGGCCCATAACAATACCGGAAAAGTGTAGTGTCCTGGAAATCACAGACGCACAGGTGAAAACAGCCCTTTCAAAAGCACAGTGTCAACAGGGCCAGATGGTGTCCCAGGCTGCGTCTTGCACGAACTACAGAACAAACTAACCCCCCACTTAAACACACTGTTCAACCTCAGCCTCTCCACAGGCTACGTGCCCATAGAATGGCGCACAGCAATGGTTATTCTGCTCCACAAAGGAGGGGCCACAAATGACCCTGGTAACTATCTCCCCCATAAGCCTGATTAGCCTGGTCTGCAAGGCTATGGAGCACATCATCATGGAACTCATTTTGTTGGGAACCTCCAAACACTTAACCCGACCCAGTTCGGCTTTGTTAAGGGCAGATCATGCCTACTAAACCTGGTTGACTTCTTCGAGACAGTCACCAAAGCCACAGATGAGGGGAAGGTGGTTCACACAGCCTACCTTGACCTCGCCAAGGCTTTTGACAGCATTCCCCACTCTGGAATTATAGAAAAACTCACCAGCCTGAACATAAACCCCTACGTCATGAGATGGGTTGCCAACTAGCTTACAGACAGAACTCACACGGTAAGAATAGCGGGCTCCAGGTCCAACACCAGTCACAAGTGGTGTCCCACAAGGCTCGGTCCTGGGACCCCTACTGTTCAGCATATACTTCTCAGAAGTACAGGCAAACACAGGAGGACTATGGCTAACCAAGTTCCCCAATGACTGCAAACTGGGAGCCATAATTGACTCTCCGGCTGACACGGACATTCTCCAAAAGGGCCTTACTGAGACGGACACCTGATGTCAAAGTCAGGGTCTCAAGCTAAATGCCAAAAAATGCATACTCATCCCATTTGGGAAAAACAAAACACCCATGAATTACCACATATGTGGCAGCCCTCTTAATACAGAAGAAGTATTAAGAGATCTGGGGACCTAGGTAGATAGTAATCTCTCCTTTGACAATCATATTGCCAAAGTAGTTAGGAAATCCTTCTATGTAGCCCATCAAATTACTAAAAGGTTCGCATCTAGAAATAAAGAGGTTATAGTGCCCCTCTACTCGTCACACATCAGACCCATCATAGAGTACAATGACCTATTTGGGATGAACCTCACAAGACACTTCCAACAGCTGGAAAGACCACAAAAGTACCTCACCAAGACGATTGCTGGCCTCAAACATATGTCCTATGCAGCCCAACTGGAAAAACTCCAGCTGTACTCACTGGCATATCGCTTACTCAGAGGTGATCTCTGCCTGACTTACAAAGCAATGTCCAACTCAGAACTGATGGACATGCTCCACCTAAAGAAATTCAAGTCACTGCAAGCCACTCGGTCTAGTGAGCTAAACCTCACCATAACAATAAATAGAACATGTTGGAGGGATAGATTCCTGTCACAGAGACTCCCCATGCTTTGGAACAAAATTCCTAACTACATTAGGCAGAGCCCCTCACTAACACTCTTCAAGAGAAACCTTGACGAGTGGATGGGTAACAGAAAATACACCCCTGGCATCTCTTCATTGTCTCTTCTTGACAGAGGCTCATTTAATTAATCAATGGGGGGGGGGGGGCAAAGCTGACACACTCTGGCTAGGCTTATAAATGCCCTTGGGCAGATAGCCTAGTATCTACCTATGAACCTATACTAAATCTTGATCCAAGGCAGAATTTAAAATCTTATTTTAATATCATCTGTTAGGTTCTGAGAATGCAGCCATGCAAACCTCCTTAAAACAGTACCAGTGGCCATAGCCCTAGAAGAGTTATCAACAGAGTTATACACACACTGCCTACAGTGAGTAGTGACCTGTGCAAATGATGAAACTGGATTAGTTCAAGTGGATTTATCCTCACAAGAAGAAACTGGAGATAAAACAGCCTTCATACTTTCACAATTTTACAGAACAAACCTTAACATATGAACCTGACTATTCAAAATTCTGAAAACCAAAGTTGCAGAAGTATACACATTTTTCCCACTTTTATCAGAAAGAGTAGGATTGGAATTAACTGAGTGCTTAGCAGCAGTGGGACCAGCTAAGGCTATATCTGCTGGGACAGGCTGGAAATAATGTATAAAAATTTAGAAGACTGAGGGATTTCATATATGCTATCTCTGCCTTTTTAAGGCTGAGTAATAGGAAAATTGCAGGCAGTATCATCCACATTCATACCCTAAAGCAGACAAAACAGGAGGAATGGATGTAGGTTCTGGAAAATCCTTCTATAACAACTCATAGTATTTTCTGAGAGACTGAGAAACCTTAGAGTTCTCCCAGTGAAAACACTGACACATTCTAGCAACAGTCTCAAAGAAAAAGAAACCTCCATAGGGAGAATCAGAAACAGAACTCTTTTTTTCTGAGTCTGAATCAGAAATCTGAGGAAAAAACCTTGAATCCGTCCCTGCACCTTCCGGTTCAGATTCAGAATCTTGAATCTCTTCAGGAAAAGAGGAATCCCTCTTTCTTTTACCAGAAAATACTTTAAAAGAAGGATCAATATTCTGAGCCAGACCAAGTAAATTACTTCTGTCTGAAGAAATTTGAGGAGGAATAGATAACATGCTTAGTTTTCTGTTTATTTTTGACAGGAAAAATGGAGCCAACCGTGTTGCTTATGGCAGCAACTGCTTCCCCATGTATGAGCATAGACTTCTGGCACAACAGGGAAACCTTCCCTGTTCCCTCTCCTAGAAGTGAAGAGAATGGCTCTCCCTTGCCCCTTGAGGGAACTCTAACAGCTAAAGATGAAGTGGCAAACCCCCAGTCCATTGTGGCTATAGGTGCTACATCAGAGGGATCCAGGGAAAACAATGAATGGTCTGAGGTACAACAAATGGCCACAGCAGAGTCACCCACCTATGGCTGAAAAAAATTGGTATCCTGCTGTGGTGGAAAATTTTGTTTGCTTAACATTTTCTTTTTGTGACTGGAAGAAGGACTGACCATGAGACTGGTAGTCTGTTCCACGGTCAAGCCAAAAATGCCACCTCTTTTCAAGGGAAGACAAGCAGAAAATGCCAGTAAAACCTTTGACAGACAAAACACATAAAAAAAAAAACACATTCAAAAATTATGCCAGCCACACCAAGAAAAATAAATACAATTTATGTTTTCAGTTAGTTAACACTACTTTTAAATTGACAGAAAAAAATGACTGCTCCATTTAAACGTACATTACAGTCTCAAGACAGTCCATTAAAACGCAACACTCCTAGCTTTAAAATAACTTTCCTAAAGGGGAAAGTAATAAAACATCAATACAAAATGGAAGTTTTTTTTCCATCATAGGGAACTTATCTGCCCAGCAAAAAAAAAGCAAGGCCGACCATTGATCCTCATAAGCCTTAGAGGAGCATACTCAATGTCAATAAAGCTCTCAAGGGATTTACACCCAAACTTGTCCTTTAGACAGCTCAGCTCAAGCTGCTTGACAGTTTGGGTGTGTGAAAGGTGCCTTGAAAATTTGGAAGCTGGCTGGCCATTATATCCTTGGCAAGATATAACTCTTATAACTAAAGCTAATGCAGCAGTGATCAATATAATGAACCTCTTACAAGTCCTCTGTTTCAGAAGCAAGGTCCCCATTTGCACTGCAGTAGCCTGGATCTGGAAATAAGTCAAGGTCACCAGAAGGTCACTTTGTAAGAAAAACTTAATCCATTTGTTGAGCGTCCTACCCATGACTGATTTGGAAGAGTCTGCTGTGTTGAGAATTCATAGGAACTGGCTGCAGCAGAAATTCCAGCAGTACATACTGGAATATGTACACATTGAGAAAAACAGTCCTTGTTTATCTACGTGCAGGAAAGGGTGTCAGAGATGGTGATCCAGTACCAGGTGCTGTATATCTTTCACCAGGGATTCACAGGCAAGTCTGACTCCAGATTTGAAACGGTGGCTTTATGAAGGCCTTACACCTATGTGCCTTATCTAGAAGTGTGATATTCAAAGAAGGAATGGTGAGATCCAACTGTACCTGTAGGCAGGGAAGGCTGAGCAAAGTATATGGAGAATCAGCAACAGGGAGACACCTTTGTCATGACGGTGCAGTGGTGCAGCGGTAGTGCTGTCACCTCACAGCAAGAGGTACCCTGGTTCGATTCCCAGCTGGGGTGCCTTCTATGTGGAGTCTGCATGTCTTACCTGCGTTTGTGTGGGTTTCCTTCGGGTGCTCTGGTTTCTTCCCACATTACAAAGACATGCGTCTGGAGCATTTCTCCTCGGGACTCCGCTGAAAATTGACTTTGTTCCAAGTCGGACTTTCCCGGTTAACAAATGTTAAATAAATAAATAGACAGCTATGCATTCAGCCCAGAGCATTTTTTTCCTGTAAGACTAATTTCTATCAAACTCTGACAAGTACACATAGCTGGGGGTGAGAGTGAAGAAAGGAGGTAGTAGCAGAGGTCTGAAGTCTCACTCATCTGTGAATTTTCTGTCCAAATGTCAACTACATACAAGAAGAAATTGCATCCTCTCCCTAACAGGATGTAAATATATCAGAAAAAAAAACAAACAAACCTTAGTCAACAGATAGGAGCTCAGCAAGCAGTACAGTTCCCTCTGATGCCAGGAATATGAGAGAGCTTTTGGTCTTACGCTGATGCAAAGTACATCAGATTATATAGTGATACTAAAACTGCACAGCATCATGGGGTCAGGTGCTGCACTGGTGAAGTGCCATTACATGGGTTAAACCAAGGTCGTGTCTGCTCAAGCTGGTGGTATCTAAGGTGGATGTTAGATTAATGATTCCAATAAACTTACTGAGAAGAAAAGAAAAGTAATGTAACGAGGGATGAGAAGACAGATCTTCCAGTATCCAAATCACATTTCCCAGTCTGTAGAAATGCTACCCCAAATAGGTGACATTATTCTGTACGAAATGTTCTGTTTATCTAACTTTGTTTGGTATTTTCTGCTCAATAAAAAAAAGAAACAACTAAATAAACTATATTTAACATTTATGAGGGAGCTGTTGTACAGTTAACTAAATAATTCACTCTTGAAACCCCATATGTGTAATGTATTGTAAACAGTCAAGAAATACTGCATGTTTTGATAACTGAGTTAAGTACTTAGTGCGTGATACTCCTTAAAGATTATTTACTATTACTGCTTGTCATATGCAATAAGCTCCATGTCTCACTGAAAACTTTGACTGTGGCCCTTCCTCGGAGCCTTCACATCACTCTGTTTTCATACAATTATTACAGTCAAGTAAGGAAGTCGGTGAAGCTTGTCAAATGGTTCACTCACCAAAACGGAGCCCAACAATATAAAACAGAAGTGGTGAACCAACCACTAGGACAGTTCAATAAATAGTTCCTTTAGCTCAGCTGTTTAAACCAACAATGGTGAGTCGCCAAACTGTTGAGCGACACTATCCAAAAGCCGTATACAAAACTGCAACACTTGTGCTGGTATAAAAAGATATTACTCCGTAGTTAAAAAACAGTCTTTTAATGAAGAACCAAAACAAGAACAGAACAAGGAATAAGCGCTTTCACGCGGTGCAACCGCGCTTCTTCAGATTTCACTAATACAAAGTTTGAATCCAGCATTTAAACCGCACTTATTACAGTGTCATGCAACATAAGATATTGTATTTTACATAACCTTATATAACATTATAAACTTTACTTAGTCTTGCAATATTATTGACTACCGTATGGCATATCTGTGATCTAATGTACTAAGTATTATTATGTCGCTCTTTGTAAATATGTCTGTGAAGATTTTCTCTCCAGGTCTCCACACAAAATGAGTACTAGTGCCCAGTTGAACTTTCTGGTTAAAACATGCCAATGAAATAAGTAATAAAGAAATAGTAAGCACAAATGAATTAGCATAATCTCTACACTGTTATGTTAATTTTTACCTAGATCACTTTTGGTGATACTTTTTAAGCACCATAATTTCTAGTAACCATCTAATATTCAAAGACTCAGTAGTGTAAGTGCTGGGATTAATCAGAATGAAAGAACAAAAAAGCAGACTCATATATACTAAGCATGAGAGTGCTGTTTCTTGCAATATTCCCAGTTTTATGAGGTATGACAACCTCAAAGTTGGTATATACAGGTTTGGGGAATGTGGGAAGCTTGCCCCCCACATTGGAAGTGCAGATAGGGTTGCCCCCTGCATGAAACAGCTTTAAAGAAGAATGCCAATGTTCAGCATTCATTGTTCTCCTGTATTTTTGGAGGTTTTATTTTTATAATTTTGATGCACACTTACAAGTCTCAGAGTTACACTAGAAAGCTTAATTTCTACATTATATTGGTGTTATACAGGCCTACTTATGACATTTGGGGTAGATGACAAAGTCGGATATTTCAGCCTAGTGAGCAATAGCATTGTTAACAACATCAGAATGCCTGCTGCAAGGATTAACAATGCAAATGTTGTAAACAGGGGTTACAAGCATGTTCACATACAATTCTGAGGGTACCCTTGGAGACGAACACTTAGGAGTACCACTTAGATCAAAGCTTTGGTTCTCCAATATGCTGTTTCATAATTTGCTGAGGCCAAAAAAAAGTGTGATAGACTGTCTTGTGGTACACTTCACATGAATTGAATACAGAATAATGTAATGAGTTGGGTAATAAACTAAGACAGGCCCTGTGTCATTCATCAATGGGTGATAGAAATGACGAGTGACTACATCTTCCATAAGCCACTGCTGTTTGACTGGCATTTCAGAGATGGAATCAAAGTAGCTGGAAAAACTATGGAAAGGATGTTATTGTATAGGTATTAGGTGATGACAATAAAACTGATTCCTAATTTGTCAATTGCATCGTCTCACTTATAGTGCTCAGTGAAAAACAAAATAAATAATTTAAAAGTTATTTTTGCAGGGTAGAAATTTCCCTGCACTATTTATGTTGGGAGCTGTGCACCCACACCCCAAATACATCGGCAAACATACTCTATGTACACTACAGTGTATATGTAATTATTGGGGTAGGGTAGCATTAGTATGCAGCAAATATGCACATTTTATATAAAAATGCTTAGTGATACTGCATTATTTTATTAAAACCCATTCACACAAACAGGGGCATCTAACATGTTAAATTTCTGCTGTACTGTTCTCTGTTTATAATCACTTTTATTTCACTAAAAACACTATCCATATTTTATTTCAAAGCTCTTGCTGCTTTCCTATACTCCATTCCCTCCCCAGCTGAGCTGCATAAATTCCTTATGTAAGCACTTCAAAAGCCAACCAGCAGAAAGTCTTGGTGTCTTATGATTGGCTAATTAGGCATTTGTACAACATTGGTAACGGATCACCTTCATTTCTTGTGCTCTTCTATTTAAAAGTGGTTGTATGCAGGAACCAACTGGGTCATTGTAAAATTAAACAGGAATTTGATTTCACTTTAGGAATTCATTGTCTTTAGTTTGCTTTTCCTTGTGAAAGCTGCAGTGATAATTAATGTGGGAAAGGAGGACGCAAGCTCTGGGTACAAGTTGTTAGGGTGCAAGATCTGCAGGTGCCAATACTCCAGGAGTGCAAAACCAGTAATAATTTTTGAATTTGGGAGGCCATCGCGGCATTAGAAATAAATGCCAATAATGCATTTGCTCTAACGGATACTGCTACAGAGGTGTGTGTGTGTGTGTGTGTGTGTGTGTGTGTGTGTGTGTGCGTGCACACGTGTGTTTTTTCAGTTTTCAACATTTGGAAACAGGAGTGCTAGATGACTTCTGTTGAAAGAAGATACTACATATAACACAGCCTTAACTAATTTTGTGATTCAAGCACAAAAGCTAAAACACATAGTTTCTTATTCTATTGCAAAAATACAGCATTTTTTTCTAGTTGTTTGCAAAACTTCTGAAGCTCTGCAGTTATTTAGAATGAAAGCACTCACTTTAGTAAATAATGTTATAGCACTTTTACAGAATAAGCTATTGTGCAAGTTTGTTGTCTTCTAGTTTTTCTTGTTAACCTCGTTGTAGTAGTCATTCCTCCAAATGCATTTCATATAAGGTGTGTGTGTGTGTGTGTGTGTGTGTGTGTGTGTGTGTGTGTGTGTGTGTGTGTGTGTGTGTGTGTGTGCATGTGATTTTCATTAGCTGACCTATGTTCCTTTTATTTGGTTAATAAGGAACTCAATATTAATTTTGGGGGCTTAGCCAGCTTCAGTATGACATGTCTTCCTGTGTAAAAGCTAGCTTACTAGTTCCTGAAGCACTTCTGCGCTGCTTGAAGGGCTAGTACCATTGGAAAATATGGCTTGGTGGTAGAAGTGAAATAAAGAAGATACAGCCAGCACAGCCAAATGTGGGTTACTTGTTGCTGAAACTGTGTTTTGAAAGAACTTGCTTCTTTTACAGGTTTGTAAAAATGTCATTTTTAATTTTAAAAAAATGGTCTTACTTTTGCTTCAGGTGTTATGCACTCAGATACAATTGAAGATCTATCATTTATTCTAGAAGTATAGATGCACTATTGCCGAATGCTTGGATACCAATTTCATTCATTATGGTATAAATTCTCGAAATCATTTTTCTTTCATCTAATGAATTACCCTGTTGTGTTAACTTCTTCTTCTTCTTTTGGCTTTTCCCAGTTAGGGGTTGCCACAGCAGATCACCTCTCCGCTCATGATTGGCAGCGGAGTTTTACAGTGTCAAGTTGCCAGCCCGGTGCCCATCCTTCCACAGAAGGCACACACACGCACTCACACCTAGGACTAATTTAGAGTGTCCAATCCACCTACAGCATGTCTTTGGGATGTGGGAGGAAACCGGAGCACCCGGAGGAAACCCATGCGACCACAGGGAGGACATGCAGACTCTGCACAGAAGGCACACCGCCAAGGATCGAACCAGAGAACCTCATGCTGTGAGGCACTTTTGTGTTAACTAACATCTGTTTATATATATATATATATATATATATATATATATATATATATATATATATATATATTATATGATGTTAGCTGCAAGGAGTCTTTTAATGACTGTTTAAACTGAGCATACAACAATAGGCTTATTATAGTATTGCCATAAATTATAACATTTTAGTTCATGAATCGGGAACAAAGCTAACAATGAGCTCATTACTAAGGTGTCTTGCATGAAGCAAATATGACTATTTTGGCACTGTTTGTGTGAAACAGACTTAACATGCATAAATTAAAGTGGTCATTACTTTTTGTCACAATCAGATATCTGAGGCTTATAAAATCAAAGTGGCTATAACTGCTGGTGGGGGACTGTCTATGCACGAAGCTAGAAACTAACCATTTTGTTGTTTGCTCTGTTTAAACAGTCATTAATTAAGAATAACAAGATGACTATAATTTCTTTCACTTTCCATCATGGTCAGACATCAGCACTGTAGACAAGAAGTGGCTAATTTTGGTGGTCTGGGCAGATTTGTGTAAAAGCAACTGATCACTGGTACAGTATCTCAGTGAGTAGCTGTCACTCGGTGCTTGATTCTCTGGTTAAGTTCTTGTTTGTGGCTCCTTCTCTGTGATGTCTGCATATCCTCCTTATCTCTGGGTGGATTTAATGAAGGGCCATTTTAAGCCTAGACACAACCAGATATCAGGATCAAACCATGTACCTTGTGTCTGTGAGGCAAACAACTTACCCATTTTACGAAACTCACCTACTAAAGTTATGGAGTACTCTCAGGGAATTGAATCCAGGTCATGGAAGGCAGCTATACCACCAATACTACAGTAGGCAGACACTAGGCAATCTGTCTATAGACTATTACAGGCCTAATCAATAACCAGAGGTCAGAATCAAACTCTGTAGCTTGTGTCTGTGAGGCAAAGATCTTAAACATTACATCAACTCCATAGATATATATATATATATATTTTGGGCCAATTCCTAGCTCCCTTCAGCCCCCTGCTATAAAACACGCTAAACTGTACTGCTGATCTAACCAGCATATCCTATAACTGAAAAGTTCATCTCTACTTGATTCCCAAGTAGACTATTCTCTATCTGTAAAGCCTAGCACTTACTCCTACAGTACTTGCACCTTGATAAAGCACTCTTATTATAGATAGTACCCCACCAGCCCAAAACCCACTTCCCCCGGAGTCCTTTGAAAGTTCTTTATCTACTACTTCTAGTATGTCGAGGGATCAGTTGCTAGTGTCCTCTCCAGCTCAACTGGTGAACCTGGGAATATTGAGGCAATGTTACAATTGCCTCATGTACACAGACAATCCTCTCCTTCTCCCACAAAACACAAATACATGCGAGAGATGCAACTATACGGCCAAACTGGAGGCTGAGCTCTCTCAACATAGGACTGGCAAGACCAGACAGGAGGAGAAGGCAACCACACACAATACATACCCAGTCACACATGGTACCATCACAACTTCAAATCATACACATACTCACACAAAGACATACTCGGAGGCTCTGGTCAAAAATTTACCAAAACAGCAGAGGCCACCAAAGCAGGCACCCAAACAACTACCACCTCACGACCCAACACATGCAACACATAGACCACACAGTCAGAGTGTCAAACAGTCACAGCCCTTAAGGCCAAACAAAATGCCAGACACACTTGTCATTGGTGATTCCATAGTCAGGCACACTGACGTCCCGCTCACCAGACTGAGTAAGGAAAAGGTCACAGTAAGCTGCCTGTCGGGCGCTAGAATCCGCCACATAACGCAAGCACTCAGGTCTCTCAACAGCAGGTACAAGTACGACTCAGTCATTGTCCACGCTGGTGTCAACGACCTGAGACGTACCTCCTTGGACTACATGAAAAGGGACGTCGAGGAGCTCTCTGATTATGTAGCCCAGGCAGGTATGACCCTGACCTTGAGCAGTATCCTACCTTCACCTAGAATGATGCCACAATACAGTGATAAGATGATCAGCTTTAATAATTGGCTTAAATTCTGGTGTCATTCAAAGGGGATCCAATGTCTGTCTGCCTGGGATGACATGCTGGACAAGCCACGCTGCTTCAAGGGACGGCTTGCACCTGTCACCCTGGGCTTCCGGATATTGGCAAAGGCTCTTGCCACCCCATAGTGCCTTTTTAGGCAAGGCTCAAATTCTAAACCTACCACCCTAGAACACCAAAAGGAAAAAACTAAGGGTAATGCTGCTCAATGCCAGAAGTCTCAATCTCAAGATGCACGCACTCGAGGCCCTTCTCAATATGGAGAACATCGATGTCTGTGCTGTGACAGAAACCTGGTTCAAGGCTCCTGAGAGCACCCCAGCACTAACAGGTTTCACCTCATATCATGCCCGGCCCCAAAATCCGGACAACACCAAGAAAGGAGGGGTGTCCATATTCATAAAGGACACCCACACCTCAAGGTTGGTGGCAACGCACGATGCATCGGAGACCATCCAGGTGCAATTAACCATAGGCAAGACTGCTCTGCAATTTGTAGCATGTTACAGGCCACCCTCTCAAACTCAGGAACCTCACATGGCCTTCCTGAAAACATTGGAGGGATAAATGTATCTCCAAACACCATCATACTAGGTGACTTCAACTACCCTAATATAGACTGGGAACACTACTCAAGCCCGAACACTCTAACCCAAAGATTCCTGGAGTTCATAAACTCAAATGCCATGGAACAACTAGTCACCATCCCCACAAGAGGTGAAAACATACTTGATCTCATCATCACGAACATGGGATCAAAATGTTCAACACCGAAGTATACCCCTCACTGGTGAGATCAGATCATAAACTAATCTCGCTGGAGGTCCTCATCCCGCCCCACCTGAAACAAAAAGACCACAGTGAAAAACTTCTCAAAAGCCGATTTCACACTTCTAAAACTAGTGTGGTCTCCTTTAAGGCCCCTGAGCCAGTGGTAAACATTACTCAAACCGCTGAATCACTTACAAATGCCTTCTACCAGCACCTACAGGACTGCATGGATCAGGCAATCCCAAACAAAACTAAGACTCTCTGTACCAAAGGCAAGCGTCCAGTCTGGTGGACCCCAGCCATAAACAAGCTCTACAACAAAAGGAGGAAGCTACTACAAGATAGAGCAAAATCCTTGAAAGGTAAGACACCTTTGATCATTATAAGTAAAAACTAAGAGCTCTCATAAAATCATCCAAGGCAAATTTTGAGAGAAAAATCGCCAAGGACTCTAAAGACAATCATAAGGCCTTCTTTAGCTATGTTAGAAACCTAGGAGGAAACTCCCAGATATGCTCAGAATTAGTTCAAAATGATGTGAAAATTACTGAACCTACACACATTGCTAACATACTGGCTGACAGGTTCAGTGCAAACTTCTCCCCCCTCCCCAAAAGGAGAGATATCTATTCCAGAGGATTGTAGCCCCCCAAACATCTCCAACGCCCATGTGAGAACTGCCCTCACTAAGGCAAAAAACACAGCATCCATGGGACCGGATGGTGTCCTCGGCTGTGTGCTTCATGAACTCAACGAGGAATTAAACCCACAGTTAGGACAGCTGTTTAATCTTAGCCTCACCTCAGGATACGCACCCAAGGAGTGGCGACGGCGACTGTGGTCCCACTTCATAAGGGCGGTGCCTCCACAGACCCTGGAAATTACCGCCCATTAGCTTGACAAGCCTTATCTGCAAAGCCATGGAGAGGATCATAATGGAACTCATAAATAAAGACATAGGGAACTTGCAGACTTTGGATCCAACCCAGTTTGGCTTTGTCAAAGGCAGATCCTGCCTCTTAAACTTGGTTGACTTTTTCGAGACAGTCACCAAGGGCATTGATGAGGGAAAGGCAGTCCATACAGCCTACCTCGACCTGGCAAAGGCCTTCGACACAATACCCCACTCAGGTATCATCGAAAAACTCATCAGCTTGAATGTAAACCCATACATCACAAGATGGGTTGCAAACTGGCTAAGCGACAGAACCCACAGGGTCAGAGTTGCTGGAGCCATGTCAGACTCAAAGCCTGTCACAAGTGGTGTCCCACAGGGCTCAGTCCTGGGTCCACTCTTGTTCGGCATCTACTTTTCTGAAGTACAAGCAAACACAGGAGGGTTATGGCTGACAAAGTTTGCAGATGACTGCAAACTGGGCCATAGTCGAAAACACATCTGACACAGATATCCTCCAGAAGGGCCTCACAGAAACGGATAACTGGTGCCAGAGCCATGGCCTGAAGTTAAACGCCAAAAATGCATAGTCATACCCTTCGGGAAAAACAAGGTTACCCCTAGCTACCATATAGGTGACAATCCACTGAGCACAGAAAAGTCATCAGGGATCTGGGGACCCAAGTTGACAGTAGTCTTTCGCTTGACACTCATGTTGCTAAAGTAGTTAGGAAAACCTTCTATATCGCCCACCTGATCATGAAGGGATTCACATCTAGATCAAGGGAGGTCATCGTCCCCTGTACTCATCACTCATTAGACCTATGATTGAGTACAATGCCCGCTCGAATGTATCTGACCAGACACCTGATGCAGCTTGAAAGGCCCCAAAAGTTCCTCACCAAAAGGATAAAGGGTCTCAAAATATGTCTTATGCTGCCCGACTGAAAGAACTCCAGCTTTATTCAGTCTCATACCGCTTGCTCAGAGGTGACCTGTGCCTGACATATAAGGCCATGTCAAACCCAGATTTGATGAATATGCTTCACCTCAAAAATCTAGATCCCTCAGAACCACAAGGGCGGAGACTTAAACCTTGACACGGTTATAAATAGAACGTGCTGGAGGGACAGATTCATCACCCAGAGACTCCCTATGCTGTGGAACAAAATCCCGGTACATGTGAGGCAGAGCACCTCGCTGGCCTTGTTCAAGAGGAATCTTGACCAATGGATGGGAGATCGCAGATATACCCCAGGGATTACTTCAGTGTCACTGCTTGACAGAGGCACAGAAAAATGATAGGCATAGTTTTTATTCAAACTAAAGGGGTGGCGAAAGCCACATAACTATGGGCTAGGCTTATAAATGCCCTTGGGCAGATAGCCTAGTATGAACCTATGAACCTATGAACCTATATATATATATATATATATATATATATATATATATATATATGTATGGATCCACTTCAGTAGATCAAATGTTTGGAATATAGAAATTTAACAATTCGAAAATAGTGAAATTAGTTAAGCATGAAATTGTACAATTTCGAAAATGTTAATACAGAAAAAACAACTGTGCATGTCAGACACTGCTCACATCATGTAAATGGAGATCGTGGTGTACTGCTAAAAACAACGGCTTCATTTAAACAATTTACTTAACATAATAATAAAAAAAAAAAAAAAAAAAAAAAAAACATTTTAAATATTTTTGAAGGGGGGCAAGCTCTCCTGCAATCCTCCCCCACATTTAAGGGGCTGCTCCCCCCACACAACCCCCTGCTAATTATATATACTATCTCCGAGAATGGATGCTGGAGAAAAGGCTAAGCTTACTGATCCTCACTATACTTTTCATTTTTAATCCACTATTTAAATGGAGCTGCTGTTTCTGCCAGTACACAGTGAACTCTACCGACATGATACATGAGGTGTCAGACATGCACAGTTGGTTTTTTAGTATTATTTTCACATTGTACAATTTTGTGCTTAAGGAATTTTGCTATTTCCATCATGTTAAAAGTAAATTTAGATTCTGAACATTCGATCTACTGAAGTAAATCCATATGTGTATATATGGATCCCTATCACAACACCGACACGCCACAAACCCGACACTCAAAACACTGACACCAAAACACCGAAAACGCACAAAACCGACAACTCACAAAAACGAACCCCATAACACCGACACCCAAAACACCGACACACAAAACGTAAACTATACATTACACACAACTATACATGCACTAACCCAAACCCTAACCCTAAGGTCCGACACTACCGCACACTTACCCTACCCACACCCTAACCCTAACTCACTTAACCCGCCACTAAACCTACATTCCGTCACTATCGCACACTCCTACCGCACCCTAACCCTAACTCACTTAACCCGCCACTACACCTAAAGTCCGTCACTATCGCACACTTACCCTACCCGCACCCTAACCCTAACTCACTTAACCTGCCACTACACATAAAGTCTGTCACTATCGCACACTTACCTTACCCGCACCCTAAGTCTGACACTACCGCACACTCACCTTTCCCGCACCCTAACCCTAAATCCCACACTATCTCACACTTACCTGTCCGCTCTCTAACGCTAAATCCCTCACTATCGCACACTTACCGACTCGCGCTCACACGTTGCCCATGTCGGTGTTTCAGCTGTCAGGATTTCACCTTGTCGGTCTTCTCGAGTCGGTCTTCTTAGCGTCGGTGTTTCGGCATGTCGATCAAGTCAAGGGGACCTATATATATATATATATATATATATATATATATATATATAGATAGATATATATATATATATAGATAGATATATATATATATATATATATATATATATATATATATATATATATATATATATATATATATAATATATATATATACATACATATATATATATATATATATATGCATGCATATATATATATATATATATATATATATATATATATATATATGTATATACAGTATGCTTATTCCCAGTCATGTGGGATAAGCCTCTGTTTTCATACTGCTATGATTACCATCAGGAGCTATTTCTCTCATATCTCTCCCAAAATCTTGATCATATCTGCTGTGACCATCTTTCTTAGGTTTACTTTGCAGACTTCTTGCCAGGAAACTGACTTTTTAGATATGCATATTTCTACCAAAAAAGACACCAAGTTTGCCACTAAAATGGATTGGAAAGCATGCTGGAAGAATAAACTTCTGCATAGAACCAAGCATGCATTCCGGATACACTTACAGCAATATTATGAAAGGACAGCTGGTTAGAATATCAACACTGCATACAAAAGAAGATGACTTCCTACAGACCTCTGACACTCTTGCTCAACAACTGATGGCCAGAGGTTATAGTATTAATGAAGTAAACAGTGTGATGATGGCAAAGACAGAATTACAATCTACCAAAGGTGCTCCCTACTTTTTTGGACACTATAAGAATTGTATTGGAAAATGTTCTTCTACAGTGGATACAGATAGTAAAACTAAAATCATATTAACTTATACTAGTGATGTGAGTAATATTTGTGAGGTTATTAGAAGTAACTGGAAGTTACTAACAATGGATGATATAGTTGAACAACCACTGTTTCAATTTAAAAACAGTAAAAATTTGAAACAAAGGTTTTGTCATACTCATCCTTGCTCTAAACCAGTTCTAAGTCAGAGAACTGGCACTTATCCGTGTAGATCGTGTAAAGCCTGTGGATACACTAACAAAGCTAATGCTTTTATGCATCCTAGTATTCAAACTAAATATGTACCACAGTTGCACGCAGACTATACAAGTAGGAGTTTGGTCTGTATTGCTACCTACAGAAAATGCACATTTTTATATTGGAAAGACCAATAGTCAGTTCAAAGAAAGAATTCTTCAGCATGTCAGAGACATTCAACTTAAAAATAAAAACAGTGCTTTAGTTAGACATATTAATGAATTGAATTCACATAGTTTTCTTTTTATGGTTTTACAAATAATTGTACCTAATATAGGAGGTGGAGATATTAATAATTTTACACTGACTGCTGAATCGCGATGGATCACTGATTTACAAGCAGATAAATTCCTGGTCTGAATGGATACATTCCCCTTAAGCCAGTTCTCAAGGGGTGTAGGCTGCAATGTAGAATCTAATCAGCTTACAACCCTTTAAATGGATATTTCTTTTGAACTGGTTTAGATCTGAAGAAGATTTTAACCAAAAGTGTTTATCTGTTTTTATTCTGTAGTATACTGAATCTTATTAAAGTGCCTTTTATCAAAGTGTATGTTCTTCTATGTGGTGGTTGCACTGACTGTTTTTGTAGTTATTGTTTGTTTTATATGCTGCTGGACTTTAGTGGCTGTTGTTGATTGCCTTTTTTTTGGCTTTCCATGTTAAATAGGAAGGATAAGCATCAGTAAGCCAGGGTCCAAATAAGGAAATCACTATCATGCAAACTATATAAAATCTTCCGCAAACAGTACGTTAATCTGCACAATTAAGAAAGTACAGTTTTGTACCTACCATAAATGTAGATGTTCAAGTGTATACACTGCTGCAGTCATTACACTTGGTTATCCTGTCGTCAGGCGGTTCCCCAGTCGGCCTGAGTTCCAAAGTCTTGGTCTGGCGTCGGTTGCTGTCGCCTCCTCCCTGACGTCAGTGCGACAGGGGTATATAAGATGCAGCCAATGCCATTTTCTTCAGTTTTTCTTGCCCCAGATGTCAGGTGTCCCCAAATAGGTAGGCAATTGAAATTGCTAATAAAACATAGATAGAAAAAGCAAACAACAACTTTTAGTTGCCAGCAAATACTCCCCATAGGTAGTAAAGGGTAGAAGACATAGGTACATACCAGCAAGTAAGAGGGGAAGGAGGGAGGGTAACCTGGACTGCAGCAGTGTTTACACTCAAACATCTACATTTACGGTAACTGCAAAACTGTACTATGTTCATCATGTTACACTGCTACAGTCATTACACTTGGGTAGAATCCCAAAGCTGAGGTAGGGTGGCTGGTTCTATAAGGCATTAGGGGTGGCTATAAGGCCCTGCAGCACTGCAGTGGTGAAGCCAGCTTTGGATTTAGAGTATAAAGTTAGAGGTAATGCTTGGTGAAGGTATGCACAGAACTCCATGTTGCTGCTTCCAAAATGTCCTTGGTAGGCACTCCTCTGAGGTAGGCAGTTGAAGTGGCTGTTGCTCTGGTGGAGTGAGATCTAATGCTGCTAGGTATAGGTTTCCCATGGTGTGTGTAGCAGAAACGTATGTAATGTCCTATCCATTTTGAAATAGTCTGTTTTGAAATGGCTTTTCCCTGTGCTCCTGCAGCATATGCTACCAGTAATTGCTTAGATTTTCTGAAAGCTTTGGTTTTGTCCAAGTAGAAGTGTAACTGCCTGTGAATGTTCAAAGAATGCAGTAGTCTCTCCCCTTTATTCTGTGGTTTTGGATAAAAAGTTGGCAAGTGAATAGTTTGGTTTAGAGCCACACTTGAAACCACCTTTGGCTTAAATGTAGGGTTAGTTCTTAAGGACAACCTGTACTGGTGGAAAATGAGGAAAGGTTTCACTGCCATTAATGCCTGTAATTCTGAAACTCTTCGAGCTGATGTTATTGCCAGGAGCAGAGCAGTTTTCCAAGAAATATATTTTAATTCTGCTATGTTAGCTGGCTCAAAGGGAGGTAAAGTTAATTGTTCCAAAACAAAGTTGAGGTCCCAAGTTGGAGTAGGTGCTCTACGGGGCAGTCTTATGTTTTTACCCCTCTGAGGTACTGTTTTAGCAAAGGATTAGAGAAAATTGGAGGATCCGTGTTGTAATGAGCAGAGATGGCAGAGGCGTGGATCTTGATGGATGAAAAAGAGAGGCCTTTGTCCAGCATCTCAGTTAAATATTGTAGAATCTGAGGAATGGTTTGGACAAGAGGGTCAAGGCTGTGAGCCTGGTTCCAGGCACAGAATCTCTTCCATTTATCCAAATAGGTTTTCCTGGTACTAGGCCTTCTGGCCTCCAGAATGACATCCATAACAGCTTTGGAGAGAGGAATTGCTTGCTTGACTAAGGAATTTTCCATGCAGCTAAGTTTAAGGTCTTTAGCTGACTGTGAAGTATCTGATTGTTGTGCTGAGTCAGAAGATGTGGGATTTGAGGCAATATCCAGGGTGGTTCTTGTGCTAAATTCTTTAAGATTGGGTACCAGTGCTGGCATGGCCAGTCTGGAGCAATCAGGATCATATTTGGCTCTTCTTGCCTAGCTTTTATGAAAACCTTTGGAAGGAGAGGTAGTGGAGGGAAAGCGTATACTTGTAGGTTTTTCCAGCTGAATGAGAGGGCATCCACTTTCCATTCTTGTGTATGGGAACTCCTTGTGCAGAATTTCTGTAGCTGGCAGTTCATTGGAATGCAAACAGATCTATGTCCGGGCTCCACCATTTCTGTGTTATTATTCTGAATGTTTGTGGATTCAATTCCCATTCATGGGGATCCATGATGTTTCTGCTGAAGTCATCTGCCAGTGTGTTTCTCTCTCCTGGCAGGAATTGTGCTTGCAGATGAACTTGATAGTTTAGAGCTGTGTTCCACAAGGTCATGGCTTGTCTGCAGTGGGGGTAGGAGTGAGTTCCCCCTTGCTTGTTTATGTACCACATAATTGTGGTGTTGTCCGTCTTTATCAGTAGTTGTCCTGGATGCAGCAGGTCCTTGAAAGCTGTAAGGGCATTTTGTACAGCTAACATCTCTTTTTGATTGATGTGAAAATGCCTTTGTTCTGCGGGCCACTTGCCCTGAATACATTTTCCTGCCATGTGTGCGCCCCAGGCATAATCTGATGCATCTGTTGTCAGTGTTTGCCTGGCTGTGGGTTGAGTGAAAGGCTGTCCCTTGTTGAGGTGACAAGCTTGAGCCCACCATCGAAACTCCTGTTGAAGGCAAGGAATTAGTGGTATAACTGTTTCCAAACTTTGACAGTGCTGACACCATACACTCTTTAGGTATCATTGTAGTTTCCTCATATGCAGTCTGGCATATGGAATTAGTAGTATGCAAGATACCATGTAACCCAATGCCTGCAGAATTTTTCTTGCAGGGAGTTGGGTTTTTGTTGCCATCAATTGAAAGTACTGAGTCAGTTGTCCTTGCTTGTCTGGCATGAGATAAGACATCTGGGCCATTGTGTTCAAGCTGGCACCCAGGAGTATTATCTCTTGTGAGGGCACTAGTTTTGATTTCTTTTCGTTTACTGTGTACCCCAGGCAACTTAATAACTGTTTTACAAACACCAGATGCTCTAGAAGAATGTCCTTGCTCTCTGCTTGAATCAGGCAGTCATTCAGGTACGGATAAATTTGAATTCCTTTCTGTCTGCAAAATGCAATTACTGGTGCCAGGCACTTTGTGAAGACCCTGGGCACAGTAGATAAGCCAAAGGGCAGTGCAGAAAATTGATAGTGCATTGAACCTGCTATGAATCTGAGGTATCTTCTGCAGTTTTGTCTGATAGGGACATGCAGGTATGCCTCCTTGAGGTCCAAGGTCACAAGCCAAGCTTTCTTGCCCAGCATGTGAAGAAGCTGCTGTAGTGTCAACATTTTGAATTTCGGAAAATCCAGGTAAGTGTTTAGAGAAGAAAGATCTAGAATGGGCCTCCAGGCTTTGTCCTTTCTGGGAACCAGAAAGAGTCTTGAATAAAATCCTTGTCCTTGCTCTTGTGGTGGTACCTCTTGAATATCTCTCATTTCCATGAGTGCTGTAATTTGTTTTTGAGCCTCTGCCCATTGATTTGGTGGCAGATTTGGCATTCCTTTTAACCTTGGCAGAGTGTGAAAGTGGAACCTGTAACCTTGAGATACAATGTTGAGAACTCATTTGTCTTTGGTGATCCAATGCCAATTGTGATAGAAAAGTGCTAGTTTTCCTCCCAAGGGGGCTGCCAAGAGTTGTTTGGCAGCTGTAATGGGAAGTCATTGAGGCTGCTTTTTATATAGTTGAGGCCTGTCTTCCCCTTCTTTCTGGCCTGGTGCACCCCATTGTCGAGGCCTGTAAGGACCTTGTGGTTGACCTTTACCTCTCGGACATCTGTATCTGCCCCTTTGAGGTCTGTCTGTAGCCGGAAAGGACCAATTCTTTTTTGGCCAATTTCTGCTAAATCTGGGTGACTGAACCTGTAAGAAATCCTTTACCATTTGCATAGATTTTGCCTTATCCTCCATTTTCTTTAATACCTCTTCTGCCTTAACTCCAAACAAGACATCCTGCTGTAAAGGTGCATCCAATAATTTTGCTTTAACATGATCTGGTAACGTATGTTATTTTAACCAAGCATGCCTTCTAATGACAGAGCCTGTAACTGCTGCTCTACAGGAGGCCTCTAAAGAATCAAAACCACATTTATTTATTTTTATTTATTTATTTATATAAATTTGTTGACCGGGAGTGTCCGACTGGACGTAGGTCCACTTTCAGTGGTGGTCCGGGGAGAAAAGCTCAACAGTAAAATAAACAGACAGTAGTTACATTGGATTACATAGCGATTAACAATTTAACATAGCAATTACTTACAACATATTTACAGATGAAGAACATAGTACATTAGTAGACAACTAGAATCTTTATCTGTGAAGTACATAACAGACATTAACAAATGTTACAATGAGAAGTTCCTGCTGTATAATAAGTACTAGACTTATGAGCATCTGAGCTTGCTATAATCAAGGTAGTTAGTGGAGTGGAAAGAAAGGTAGTGGTTGGATGGGGTGGATGATATTAGAGTGGGAGTTACAAGGGCATAGCCAGCATGTTTTTAGGTGCACTTTTAGTAAAGTTTTGAAGTGGGTGCATGATGGTACGGAGGTAATTGTGGGTGGGAGTGAGTTCCATAATTTGGCTAAGGCACAAGAGAATAGTGCTTCATCAGCAGAGTTATTGGCTTTAGTGATGTGCAAGTGATTTTTGTTGCTGGATCTTAGTGGTCTGGTGGTACAATAGGGTTGGAGTAGATTCTGGAGGGATGGGACATTTAGTGGATGGCTTACTATTTTGTGGGCAAGTGAGAGTTGATACCACTGAAGGAGTTGAGGGAGTTCAAGCCAGCCCAGTTCAGCAAGTGAGAGACAGTGGTGACTACGGTAGGATGCCCCTGTGGCGAATTTGGTGATTTTGTTGTAGCAGGTCTCTGGCTTGTTTAGATCACATTGCCTTAGGTTGGTATATATTGGAGAGGCATAAAGTAGGGTGGAGATAAGGTGGGGAATTTGCTATTGAAATCTTTGCTGCTTTGGTGAGAAATTGCTTATTTCTGTATAACGCTCCTAGTTTTTTGTGGACTTTTTTTATGGTCATGGATATGTGAATGTCAAATTTTAGTTTATTGTCTATTTCCACTCCTAGCAATTTGGTGTGTTCAGTTGGGTATATAGTGGTGTTGTCTTTTGCTGTGATGTTAAAGTGAGAGTTGTTTTGAGTATGTTTGGTGGGTTGGAAGATGAGTAGTTTAGTTTTGTTTGGGTTGAGTATTAATTGGGCATTGGATAACCATGTTTCAACAGAGGAAAAGGCTTCCTGTGTGACTTTTTGCAGTTTGGGTAGGGACTGGGCAGAGCAGATGATGGTCGAGTCATCTGCGTATTGTATGAGTGTGCCATGTTTGGTGGCAGAGGCTAGATTATTGGTGTAAACAGAGAAGAGTAGGGGTCCAAGGATGGATCCTTGGGGAACCCCTATGGAGACAGGTAGTTGGGGAAATATGTCATTCTACCATACAATGGATTGTTGGCGGTCAGACGGGTAACTCTGAAACCAGTTGGTGACTGATTGTGAGAAGGATAGGTTATTGAGGACAGAGATAAGTTGTTTGTGTGGGACCATGTCAAATGCTTTAGATAGGTCTAGGAAAGTAGTAGAGGAGAGATAGCCATTATTTTTATGCTGAAGGATAGTGTTAGTAAAGGAGAGTAAGGCAGTGGTGGTGCTATGGTTTGGTCGGAAACCATGCTGAGTACTGGAAAGGACTGTAAAGTAACAGTAAAGAAAACATTGCAAAGCATGCTTTCCTACTTGTTCAGCTGCATGCAATAAATCCTGCATTTCTTTAAAGTTAGGAGGATCTGAATCTGGAAGCATTTTTTGTTTTAGCTGAGACATCAAAAATTGCTGATATTTTAGCATGTGAAACTGGCAATTTAAAGCTCTCATTGCTAAAGTTGCAGACATATATACTTTCTTTCCCCATCTGTCCAATGCTCTTGAATCTCTGTCAGAGGGGACTGGATTTTTTGCTGATGAGGCCTTAATCCCTTTGGGTCCCTGAGAAATAGTTTCAGGGTCAGCAACAGAGCTTTTATACAGAAATTTGTGTGAGTCAGGGACTCTGTAGTATGTGTCAGGTTTAACTGGGGCTGGAGGTAAGGAGTCAGGATTTAAGCTGGATTCAGTATATACATCATCCACAATGTCTAACACTGGCGGAATAGCAAGGGGTCTGTGTTGAGGTAATAAAAGGAAGTCTCTGAGCCTTTTCTTGGATTCAGAGTAATCCTGGCCTTCCCAATGGAAATGCTCCCTCATGGTATGTAAGGTTTCCCCAAAGGAGTAGTCCTCAGGCGGAGAGGCTGATGGAATTGATTCCTCAGCATCAGAGTCCTCATAAGGGGTAAAGAATATCCTAGGTCTGAGGATGACTCTGAAGAAATGGACACCTGGTCGATGAGTCATAGTCTGCATCCTGTCTGGGCCTTTTATCAGGAGGGGGATGGGACCCCCTGATCAGAGTGATAGGTCTTCGGCCATTTTGAGCATTTGTTTCTTTGGCATGGAGGCCTGTCCTGGAGAATGCTGTATTTGTTTCTTTGTTTTTAAAGGCGGCTTAGACTCAGCAGGGGGTTTAATGGTTAACTGAGTAGGTCTGAAAACACCCTCTGAAGCTTCGGGTTGCTCAGCTTCTCCGGATCCCTCTGAAGGGTTAGCCTTGGTAGGCTGAAAAACTTGTGCATCCGAAGGCCCAGCCATCTCCACGTGGGAGTCGGAGGTGCCCTGTGGTTCTGCAGAAGCAATCGTCAGGGGCTGCGAAGGTGCCTCGCTGAAAACCGGAGAACCGGCGACTGGCCTAGAAGAGGCTACATCATCAGGTTTGGGCCTCGGATGCCTGTCCTTGTCTTTGCGCTTTTTATGTATTCCGACCATCAGATGTTCTGACAGCATGGTGTACTTAAATTTTCTGCCAAATTAATGTCGGGCAAAATCAAACCGACGTTTAATAGTGCGCTTGTTAAACCTAGCACAAAACCGACAACCAGTGACGTCGTGGTCTGGGCCTTGGCATGGGATACAATAGGAATGGAAATCCTTATGAGGTATTTGCTTCCCACAAGAAATACAGTTATTAACTTTTACTGACATTGGTCGAGGCAAGAAAAAGTTTCCCCAACGGGGTACTTAGCTTTGTAGTACACTTCTGTTCTGTATTCGGAATGAAAATCTCAGGAGTCGGCCGACCGGCACTTGCGAACTGCTTTTGCTTCGGGCACCGCGCGGCAAGAAAGACTGGAGAAAATGGTGTCGGCTGCGTCTTATATACCCCTGTCGCACTGACGTCAGGGAGGAGGCGACAGAAACTGACGCCAGACCAAGACTTTGGAACTCAGGCCGACTGGGGAACCGCCTGACGGCAGGATAACCAAGTGTAATGACTGCAGCAGTGTAACACAATGAACATCCAAGACTTAGTTTCAGTTTTAAACTGCAGTATATTTTTTATAATGGGCAGATGCATTTATGTGCCACTTTACATATTTTCTCTAACATTGCAATTCACATATAGCAAATACAATCTTCTTTCATGGTTTAAACAATTACTTACACATTTCTTAATCTGATGAAGTTTAGTTAATTTATCATGCATTTCTCTTTTAAGATCTGTAACATTTTCTCAGTTTGTTACAGCGCTTCTCATAGTCTCCAGAAATAATTTTGCCTTGGATGGAGACAGGTCTGAGCTCTTCTTTCAGAGAAAGATGCCTAGGTTCTGGAACCATTATAGAGTGCGTGACTACAGGGCACAGAATCTGAAAGGAGAGAGTCATCCAGGTAGTAATAAATGTAAACTCAAGTAAAAGTGAAGTGAATAAATAGTAGGACTAAGCATTTAGTCAACTTTCTGTGTGAAGGTTAAAGACCAAAAGGCAAATGGGTTAACTGAAAATGGAAGCCCACAAGCAGTAACCTGTTAGCACTGTGAACGGGGATGTAGAGGTAAGCATGTTGCATGTCCCTAATTATTATAAAGTCCTCTTGCATTAACCGAGGAAGAACATTTGTAGCATCAGCATCCAGAAACTTTACTTTTCTAAACTGGTTGTTAGGTTTGTGAGTTCTAAGATCAAAACATCATAAGAACTCCTATGGAAAGATTATTTCCAATTCAGAAATTATATAGATCATCCTCTAACACCACCCTTTTGCTTGTCTGTGGGGAAAGCATCACATTGTTGAGGTGTGTTTGAAAGCAGGCTGACTTAATTTCAACATTAGATGTAGATGATGAAAATATATACTGAAGGGTACATAGCCATCATACTTTGTTGCCCTAGCATTAGGTCTGATCCAGTGAAAAAATTAGTTTACCACTGTTTTGTTTTCACTAACACAGTCAAAACAAGACAATTTTAAAGTTCTTGGACAACAGTCATGCAACTTCCATCACATTCTGGTTTCTTGTAATTAGGGCTGTTCCATGAAAATAAAATGCTGGCCCAGCATTATAGAGTGGTATACAAACAGAGGCATAAGACGTCTCACCATCCATCAAATTATCCCTCCAAACAGCTCCATAACTAAAAAATCCTGGAAATGTAAGGGAAATTTAAGTTAAGCCTAGAAGAGATTCAATATGAAGACAGTGACACTTCAGTCATCCAATGTTATGTTGAGTACCAATCGACTATCATATGATATCTCATCGTCCCATTATTCACAATATTGTTTGAGAAGAATACCAAGCTATGCCTCTAGAAGCTGGGATGAGGCTCCAGTGAGCATCCCCTGGACAAATTCAGCAGCGGGACTACCTCTAGCTATAGGCACTAAATTCAACTTGTAATGTTTCTTAAATGTGTGGACAATTAGCCCCATTCCCATCATCTGGAAATTTGTGAATGGCCATCTCCTATAACAGGTAGTGAAATGAACTCCTGCTCTCATTAAATGAACTCTGCTGTATCCTTAGACAGATTTATACTTGGAATCATGAGACAATTATATACCCCGCTGAGGTCTTCTTCCCTAATGGGACACACAGGAATGACATAGTTATTTAAGACTTTCCTAAATTTTTGGTTCTAGAAACATATCTCCTCTTGCATGCATTCTTTGAATAAGGAAAAGAGGATAGGGGTTGGCTGTTTTGATTAAGGACAATGTCTTTCAATACCTTTGACATAAGAGGACAGGTAGATACAGCCTCCCAGTTCTTATTTTATACTATGTAAAGCTCACTTAATGCCCAAAGTACTTACCACTAGCACCAGCACTGTTTTTCCATGACAGACATTTCAATTTTATGGAGTAAACCAGCTAAAAGTGGAACTCTGTCAAAGTTTCTAGAATTCAGTTCAAGTTCTCAAAGGACACAGAATTCTCTCTGGAGAATTCCAATGAACCTGTGTTAAGAAGCAACTTAACTGTTTGGCTGAAGACCAACGAAGGGTCCCAAACAAAACACACTGAGAAGCCTGAACAATGTGTTTTGACATAGTGACATATGAATATGAGAGATCATTTGGTAGCATCATATAAAGACAGTACTGGATCTGAGGAATATAGACTTGGAGTAGTATTAGGCCACTCTTTCTGCACCTATAAGGGGATTTCTTCTATTTTCACAGGTAAAGTTTTCTAGGAGGAGGGTTTTGCATGTCCTGTAGGACATGCACTACTTGTATAAACTGTTTTGTATTGGGAATAAAAACTACAGCATCCAATATGTGAGCTGGCAACTGTGCAACACTTAATGCAGTACCCTTTGTTGTTGAAAGAAAAAAATGTGCACATTGAATTGGAATTATTGAAAATAGGTCATAGATTCTTGGAAATGGGAGACTCAAGAATGTTTAGACCAAAAAGATGCAACCAGAATAAACAAGATATTTCCTTTTGTTGTTTCTTTTTGGAATTCATTGAGTCAGGGGGATTACCGAGAATATATAAAGCATTTTGGATAAGGCAATGAAGGCTCTTGTTTAAAAAAGTGAGTATTATCTGGTGATGCAAAATATACCATAAAAATTATTCTAAAGCAGCAACCAAATGCTGAAAGTCATGGAGACAGAGCTGCTATTCATGATCTGAATGATCTGCTCAATTAACAGTGTCACCAGAATCTTGAAGATGAACTGTTGGCAAGTAAAGATCAGCAGGCAAAACTAGTTTCCATTATTTATTTTTATTTGATTTATTTTACATTTGTTGACCGGGCTAGTCTAACTAGATACATTTCCATTTGCAGTAGAGGCCTGGGGAGAAAAGCTCCAAGAAATAAGTACAGTAATAACAAGGTGATAGGATTACTATAAAGATAAAAAGTTCACTAAAGTTGAAACATAGAAGATATTTCAGCACATTAAACAGTATATAGCAAAAAATTATTTACAAAAATATAGGACAAGATTTTCATGAGGTATACCCCAAGTGTTTTCCTGGTTTAAATTTCCTGCCTATATATTGACTTAGGAACATTATAACAAATAGAGACTTTCCTGCTTATATTTGCACTTAGGAAAGAAATTAGTATAGATGAGGAGTTAAGGAGATATTAGTAGCATAGTTGGAAGCTAGTTAGGGTTATTGCATGGGCATAGCCAGTGCGTCCTAAGGAATATTTTCAGTTTTTGTTTAAAGAGGGGTAGGGAAGGAAGAGAAGTAAGTTCACTAGGTAGAAGGTTCCAGCTTTTTCCTGTTGTGTTAGAGAACAGGGAGCTGCCTGCCATGTTATTAGACTTACTTATGCTGATCAGTTTGATGAGCGTAAGGTATTAAGATTTTTATAGGGGGTTATGAAGTTTGTGAGTATTAGAGTACTGTTAGGCTGGTTGAGGATTTTATGGGCAATAGTAAGTTGGTTAAATTGGAGCTGGTTTTGTAGTTCAAGCCATCCTAGCTGTTTTAGATTCTGACAGTGGTGAGTTCTGAAGGGATTTCCAGTGGCAAATCTGGCAACGTTATTATAGGAGCTAGCTAGTTTGAGAAGATTATTTTTAATCAGGTTAGTATATATAGGTGAGGTAGAGAGAAGTGCAGAGATTAGATGGGAGAGGGCAACAGTAGTTCTTGCTATTGGAGTTAGAAAAGTTTGATCCTGTATAGGGAGCCCATTTTTCTGTTAACTGTTTTTATTGTGTTATTAATGTGTGTGTCAAAGTTAAGGTTATTGCCTATTGTAATACCTAGGAGTTTGGTTGTAGAGTCAGGGGATACGAGGGTACCATTATTAGAAGTGACTAAGAATTCTATTGGCATGGTCTTACAGGTAGGAGTAAAGAGCAGGAGCTTCATTTTTTTGGGATTCAAGAGAAGACAACATTTTAAGAACCTTGATTCCACTAAATTAAATACATTCTGAGTTAAGGATTGCAGTTCAGGTGAAGATTTAGCTGTGCAGATTAATGTAGAATCATCTGCATATTGTATACAGGTAGCTAGAGGAATAGCTAAGTACAGATCATTTATAAAAATGGAGAATAAGAGAGGACCTAGAATGGAGCCTTGGGGGACACCCATTGATACTGGCAGGTGAGATGAGAACAGCTTGTTGCCTTTTGCTAAGGTAGGAACTGAACCATTTTACCGCCAGTGTATCAAGAGAGAGTGACTTCAGAATATTCATAAGCAATGTATGGTTTATCATATCGAAAGCTTTTGAAAGATCAATAAATAGAGCTGAAGAGAGAAGATTGCTGTTACGGTTTCTGTTAATGGTGTCAGTGAAGGATAAGAGGGCAGTAGTGGTACTATGGAATGGCCTAAAACCATGTTGGCTCTTAGCCAGTATATTGTGTTGAGTTAAGTGGTGTAGTAGCTGATGATGAATGCATTTTTTCCATTATTTTAGCTAGGGGGGATAGTAGAGCTATAGGCCAATAGTTAGAATATTCATTAGAGTTATCACCTTTATGTAGGGGGATAATGTGTGAGATTTTCCAGATGGCTGGGATGGTTCCCTCATTAATAGTTCTGTTTATCAGGATGGATATAGGATAAGCTGCTGCTTTTTGAAGGTATTCAGCTGGGATCTGGTCCGCTGAAGGAGTACAAGGCTTCAGTCTTTGAATGAGTTTGTAAATGAAATTAGTTGAAATGGGTTGCAGTAGGACTTTAGGAAGAGAGTTAGAAGCCAGGATAAGAAGGCTGGAGCTATCAGAGGATAGCTGACTGGCTAGTGATTGAATAGCTTCCGTAAAGACGGTATTAAAGGCATTTGCAGTTTGGTTGGGAGTCTCATGGTTGGCACCTGTTGGGGTTGGAGTACTGGAGTGACCAAGGGTGTAGGAGTCTTGATACTAGCCCAGAATTTTTGAGAATTATTTTGGTGTGTTTGCTGCACATTGCAGTAATAGTTTCTTTTGTCTGAGAATATTGCTTTTTTTGTCACATTCCTCATATGTCTAAATGTTTGCTGATCTGATGTGTTTTTGGTTGTTTGCCATCTAGACCAGGCTTTATTTCTGAGTAGGACTTTATGCCTTGTTTCTTGAGAAAGCCAAGGGGCTGGTTTTGATCTAGTCCTGATGGTACACTTGGGTGCATGCTGGTCAAGGATATCTAGGAATTTGGAGTTAAAGTATTTAACAGCCTCTTCAAGTGGAAGGGTTTTTAGGGGAGACCAATTGTAAGTGTCAAGTTCACTCAGGAATAGCTCTTGATTAAGATGCTTAGACCGTATAGTCTTATATGATGCTGGGTGAGAGATGTCAGTTCTTTGCCTGATTATGTAGATCAAAGAATGGTCACTGCCATCATCAGGGAGATTAGAGGCTTACATAAGAGATTACTTAAGAAGAAGAAGGAGAGATTGCAGACATTACTGTAAGGCTAGTGTGCAAGGGTGAGGAAATCTTGTTTCAAATGGATTGTTTATGTAACACATAACTACTGAGTTACCAGGGTGCGTATTGGCTGAAATGGTAGAAAATTTGCCTAGACTGAGATGTCCATCTATAGCCACCACCTCATTTGTTTATCAACAGATGAGTCAGAGCTACTGGCTCAGTGCATTTGTCCTCTCATTTAACAGATAGTGAAAACAAAATTGGAGTTTTTTCCCATTAAACTGTAAGGAAGAATCAAGGCTGTGCTAAAAGAAATGTGATCCAAGACACCTAGAAAGCAGTCTATAGACAAATTACCTGGGAGTTGCCCAACGAAACAAGCAGACCATTTTCTGAATTTTCTGCTGTGTTAGGAAGATTTTCTGTCAAGCAGAATATAAGAAATGCCCAGAATCACATTTTTTTGCTGTAACATGAAATCTTATTCATTTTTATTTATCCTAAATCCTGTTTGGTCCAGAAAAAGAATGACTTCTTTGAGACAGTCCACAAGGTGTTGAAGAGTCTTGCTTAGGTTCCTGGTAAAGGTAAACTTGCAAGTCAATTTCTAACAAACCTGTTGTGCCTAAGGCTAGCTCAAGTGATAGCACTACAAACGAAGCATAAATTTTCATGTCCTAAACCTCAGAAATCTATCTTAAACCTGAGAGAACGCATGAGTGGTTGAAAAGAAGTGATATTCCAGTAAGTATCCTTTTGATCCAAAGCTACTCTATAGGCTCATTGAAAACAGAGTAGAAGAAATAAGTGATGGGTTAGCATTCTGAAATTTTGAACTTCAGAATCTCTATTCAGACTAAGAAGGTCCAGAAATCACCCACGAGGGTTAGCTTCCCCATTTAGGACTAAGAAGAATACTGAGAAGAATCATGCCAACTGAGAAACAGAAATTATCAGCTCTATGACCCCCTTGTGTAATATCTCCTGGATGACTAACCTCAACTTCCTTGCTCAAGAATCAGAGAAATATCAAAAAAAATAATGGGCAATAGAGGTCCAAAATCATGGACACATTTTAAATATTACTCTAACTCAATTAAAATTAGTAAAACAACATATTTTGCATCAACATGCATTTTCTGGACAGTAAGTATGAAACTCTAATGCTGGGCATTATTGACTTACTATAATCCTCACCAATTTAGCAGAAAATCAAACATTTTATTTGAGACATGTCAAACTATGAAGCAATGGAAAGTGCCCTGGTTACAAGGTCTTAGTGAAATCAACTGGGGAAATGGCAATGAAAGGAATCCTTTTCTATAATGTGTTTTCAAAAATTTCCTCTACCATCACTCTAAGGAGATTTTCATCTAGATGTGTCTGTAGCAAGATATGCTGCCACTTACCAAAATGGTAAATTGATGGTGTGGACAGATTTCTGATAATGACAGGCAGTCTGGAGGAGCAGTACCTCTGCTTCACCACTTCAACAGTAATGAAGGAATCATTTGGAAAAAAACTGTACTTGTCAGAGGCTGAGAACATCTTTATTTCAGAATGTATGCCATGTGCGATATTTGATACAAATGAAGGATATAGATGTTTGAGAATGGATGATATAGGTGGTTTTATTTATTCATCATTTGTTAATCAGTTAAGTGTGCCAGACTGTGAACTTTTCAGTCATAATCCATGACACAAATGCATAGGTAAACGCAAGCACACACACACACACACACACACACACACACACACACACACACACACACACACACACACACACACACATGCATGTATATCTATTTATCTGTATGTAAATGGATCTCAGTATAGATATCTGTGTGTGTATGTTCACGTGCTTATGCATACTCATGGTTCAAAGGTATCTAGAAAAACTGCACAAGTGGACAGTTTTAAATAGTATGAGTTTTAATGTAAAAAAGTGTAATTCAATACATTTTGGAAGGGATCATAATAAATATCCCTATACCTTAGATGACAACATCTTTAAATTTGGATGTTGTTGTCAGAGACCTAGGTATGTTGGTAGATGGTGGTTTAAATTTTGATGATCATCTGAGGGGTATTCTTCTATGGCAGAAATAGCCATCCTGAGGTGTGAAACTTGGCTATAGAGGATTGTCGCTGTCATACATGTAGAATTGTGAAATGAGGTTGTAGATGGATGGATGGATGGATCTGAAAGGTGTTTTTAAAAAAAGCTTATGGAGTAATCAGAAATAATTAAGAGTCATCTCATGCAGAGAAGCTAAGGTTATGACTCCACTTTACAGATCTACCATGACACGGTTGATCAAGCATGACACTCCATTATATACTTACAACTGAATACAAATAAAACATGGAAATGGCCCAAATAGGTTTTACTAAACAGATTGCTAGAATAAAGCATCATTGTTCTAATTAATGACTGAAATCTTTGGGTATGTTTTTGATTGGTAATAGGCTATCAAGAGGAGCTCTACTAATGATGTTTAAGAGTTATAATAATGAGGAACTAACATCCACATTGGGAGTGGAGTTTGTCCATTAAAAATTGGGAATTAGGAAGAATTCCCATTTGGTGGCATTAATCCATTAAAGATTATGCCACAACATCCTTCTTTTATGTAGCTTTGCCATATTGTAAAATGCTTTACCCATGGCAATAAGAACAACAGAAACTTGATTGTATTTAATATGAGGATTGATGGATAGTTTATAGGGGATGTGTATAATACAGGATATAATGGTGGCAAACTCTTGAAAAGTCAATAAAACTGGCTCCGAGTTTGTTTTTAATAACAATGTAACATTGCATCAAAATAAGTTATAGCTATTAGGTAGACAATTTTGCATCAAAATTAAATATCACATTACTCTGTTTCAGTGATTTACACTTGCATATTCTAAATCATGTATGTTAGAAATTGTATTTTACATTTTTTAGTCAAAGTCAAATTAAACTCTATTGTCATACAGATCAACACAGGAAAAAGTGTGTATCACTGCAGGAAATTTTGATACTCAGGCTCGTATCATAAGAATGGCAGTTTACAGAAAGAGGATAGATTAAATTAATAAAAACTGAAATAGCAAAAATCAAAATCAAAATAACATACTAAAAATAAATAAAGTAAAAAACTGAAAGCTTTTGTTACAACAGAAACAAATCAAATACAACAACAGGAACAGACTCAGTAGAAATATAAGGATATATAAAAACAGTACTATAAATAAATAAAAAAGGCACAGATAAAACTTACCCACAACCAATATATGCTATAAATTTACAGTGTGCAGTTTTCATAGTGCAGATAGAGATGTATAAAGTGAGCTATGCAGAGAGTTATGCAAATAACAATATGTTGCACATAAATAATGTTTTCCCCATTTAGCGGGTTAGGCTCTGGGTTTGTTGTTCATCAGTCTGATAGCATGTGGGAAGAAGCTGTTATGGAATCTAGATGTCCTGCATATAATGCTTCTATAACAGTTCCTTGTTGGCAGGAGTATGAACAGTCCATAAGCCGAACGGTGTATATCCTTCAATAGTTTTTGGACTCTACCATAACATCTGTTGAATATATGTCCTACAGGGATTGAAAGCTGGAGCCAATGATTTTTGTGGCCTGTTTAATGATCTTATCCAGTGCCTTCTGATCAGCTTGAGAGCAATTTCCATACCAGGCAATGATGTTTGTCAGTACGCTCTCAACTGTGGGCTCTGTAGAAGGTAAGTAGAACTGTGGGGGGAGGTTAGCTCTACGAAGTCTCCTAAGGAAGTGGAAACATTGTTGGGCTCTCTTTATAAGGTAGGAAGTGTTTGTGGCCCAACTTAGGTCTTGTGCGATATGTACCCCTAGGAATTTGGTGCTATTTACTCTCTCCACTGTGGCACCAATGATGATCATGGGGGTGTGTGGCTTATTCTCCTGCCTAAAATCGATGATGATTTCCTTGGTTTTCCTATTTGGTGCTAAGTTGTTGTCAGTGTACCAATGAATGAGTTGATTCATATCCTCCTTGTAGGCCCCTCATCTTCCCTCTTGATAAAGCCGATTACTGTGATGTCATCTGCAAATTTGATGATTCTATCTGACTGATGCATAGCTGTGCAGTCATGTGTTAGAACTGTGAAAAGAAGTGGAATGAGTACGCAACCTTGTGGGACCCTGGTGTTTAAGGTGATACTGTTTGAGTAATGTTTTCCTGTTAGAACTATTTGTGGCCTTTCAGTTAGGAAGTCAAAATTCCACTTGTATATTTGTTTTCTATGCCTAGATTACTCATCTTAGACAGCAGCTGTTCTTGAATTACTGTACTGAAGGCAGACCTGAAGTCTATGAACAGCATGTGTATGTAACAGTCCTTATTTTCCAGGTGGTCCAAGGTGTGATGAAGTGTTAAGGCTATGGCATCTGCAGTAGGCAAGATGTTATGTGATCCTTGACCATTTTTTTGAAACACTTCATCACTACTGAGGTATGTGCAATTGGCCAGTAATCATTTAATGATGTTGTAGATGGTTTCTTGGGCAGAGAGATGATGTCAGTAGTCTTAATGCATTTGGGCAATTTTCCTGGCTGAGAAATATATTGAAAATGTCTGTGAAGACTGGTGCCAGCTGATCAGCACAGTTTTTAAGTAGCCTCCCTGGGATCATGTCTGGACCAGCTGTTTTGCCGGGGTGAACCCTATGTAGGTTCCTGCATACCTCTTCCAAGTTGAGGCATAGCGATGTGGCATCTGCATTGGTGGGTAGTCTCTTTGGTGAGGTTTTATTTGATTCCTTGAATCTACTGAAGTGGATGTTTAGCTTGTTTAAAAAGTATGGATTATCATCACATCTCATGTATGATGGCTTATAGTCTGCGATGTTCTGGATCCCTCTCCACAGCTGTCTGGGATCTTTCTGGTCAGTGAGGTGTCAGTGTATTTTTAGACTGTAGGCCCATTTTGCTACTCTCACACCTTTGTTCAAGTTGGCCCTGGCCTTTTTCAAAGCATCTATATTTCCAGCCTTAAAGGCAGCATTACATGCTCTCAGTAATTCCTATACCTCACTGGTGAGCCAGGGTTTTTGGTTGGCTAAGATGGTTATATCTTTCGGGTGGTGACATCCTCAATACATTTTGTGATGTATCCCACAACTGTTTCAGTGTACTTATGCAAATGAATACAACTGATTTGTGGTAGCAACCTCTTTAAATAGATTCCAGTCAGTGCATTTAAAGCAGCCTTGCAGAGCTGAGACAATGCTTTCAGGCCAGATCCTTATTTGCTTCTTGAAAGTTTTTTTCCTTAATAGCATTGGTTTATAGGTGGGGATAAGCAGGATGAAAATGTGATCTGAGCTACCAAGACGGGGTTGGAGGACTGCTTTGAATGCCTGTTTTATATTTGAGTACACTTGATCAAGTGTGTTATCACCTCTCATACAGAAGTTTACATACTGCTGGTAGTTTGGTACCACCGTTTTCAGTTTGGCCTGATTGAAATCCCCATCTAAAATGTTGACACAGTCTCGGTTCTTGCTTTTCTGATTAGATGGTAACTGGTATAGGCTGGTGAGTGCTTCATTTCATTTTGAAGAGATGACACATATTAACAATACTTTCATATTTCAAATTCATGGAAACATAAACTAAGCATCATGTTAGACAAGGCAGACATTACTGCATTTTGAAGTTATACCATGCCATGAACTGCCATAAAATCAGGCAGTATTGTTTAATGTCTTTTTTCATATCAAACACTTTGGTAATAGGTAAACGCATCAGTGGTATCAAACACTTTGGTAATAGGTACACGCATCAGTGGTATCAAACACTTTGGTAATAGGTAAATGCATCAGTGGTATCAAACACTTTGGTAATAGGTAAACGCATCAGTGGTATCAAACACTTTGGTAATAGGTAAATGCATCAGTGGTATCAAACACTTTGGTAATAGGTAAACGCATCGGTGGTATCAAACACTTTGGTAATAGGTAAATGCATCAGTGGTATCAAACACTTTGGTAATAGGTAAACGCATCAGTGGTATCAAACACTTTGGTAATAGGTAAACGCATCGGTGGTATCAAACACTTTGGTAATAGGTAAACGCATCAGTGGTATCAAACACTTTGGTAATAGATAAACTCATCAGTGGCATCTGCAGCTAATGAGTACTTTGGTGTAACTTATCTCATAGTGACAGATCTGGCTTATGAATCTTCTTGCTGGAACATCTTTTAGACATCTACAGACATCTCTATAGTCACTTTGAAAAATCAAAGGTCCAAATAGACAGATGATGAAACCAGCAAGAAAAGGAGTGTAGTGTTGCTGGCAATGAATTCGTCCTCAAGTCTTGGTGAGTACCTTCATGTGGTGGACCCTGTTTTCACAAAAACTCAACAAGATGACATTGATATATAAACCGTATTTTATTTAGCACATATCATGGAGTGAGGCAGGGTAAAAATCAAAAAGACAGCTGGATACACAGGTTACAGGATAAAAAAGTGCCCAATCTTGGTATACACACTGGTGCCAGGACTAGAAAAAATGGCAGTGTAGAATCCTCAAGTTCTGGAAATATTACTACAAAAGGGTTAGGTAATGCTCAGTGGGAGGATGCCCCCCTTGTTGTAGAAGGAAGTAGTAGTCCACAAAAAAACACAAGAACTGACAGGCCAAAAAAGTGCAACAAAGATGACACAGTGGTCTATTGAGGATAAGGAAGAAATTATGTATTGTTCCTATTTTGCAAGAAGCCAGGAATTTCGTTATAGAAGATATTCATAAAGATTAAGAGAAATTAGAGGAAAGAAAAATACTTGCACAAAAGAAGCTGCCAAAAGCTTCAAATGCAATTTTGCATTCATTAATCCAACACACCCAAGCAGAACATAACACATATGAAGAAACTTTGGGCCACCTGGAAAAAGAAGAAATAGAGGAAGTGTGAAAATATAAAGAAAAAATCCAGAGATTTGTGAATGGTATAAAAAAGAAACATAGTGATGAGAAAGGAAAAGAGATCTGATATGGTGCAATGTTTATGCAAAGGAGAAAGCCAAACCAATGAAAACAAAAAAAGCAGCTCAATAGATATTTGAAGAGAAATACAGGCAAAGGTGCCCAGATATGAAAAATTTCACTATACAAAAAGTAGTAACACAAAGAAGGAATGCAGAACAGAAGATTAATAGGGTGGAAGTCCCCAAATTAAGGAGAAACAAGTGGAGCTGGAGACATCTGAAGAAGAATAATGGACATGGAAAAGAAAGGGAGATCTGACATGGAGCAATATCTATGTAAAGGAGTAATCAAACTAATCAATACAAAAAAGCAGCTCCACATTTGAAGAGAAACATAGGCAAAAGCACTCATATTTGGAAAATATTACAATACAAAACATAAAAATACAAAATGGGAAAGTAGAAAAGAGGATTAGTAATAAAGAAGTTAAACAAATAGAAGTAGAAGTTATGGAGTACCTGCAAAATGAAGGATTTAGTGTAGAAAATCCAACTTAGGTAATGTCACAGCATGACTGAACAATGAGTTCCTAAATTAAGGAGAAACAGGTGGAATGAAAAGCATCTGATCACTTATCACATGAAGATATTCTGGGTTTTCAGTAAGAAACCAGTACAAAAGTTTACGAGGAGTTACCCAGCAAGAAAAGGAGCAAGAAAGTGTGATAACTGATGCAGGTAATGCTGTGGAGTGGTGGGCTAAAGAGTTCCCAAATGAAGAAGCAATGGATGACTCAGGACGCAGCTGAAGAAATGTCATAGCAAGATGTTCTGGAACTTTCTATACAATGTCCACAGGAAGCAAAGAGCAAAGCATGTGCCCTCAGTTTAGAAGAAAATTATCTAGGGAGGAGTTGCTTGATTTAATAGAGGGAGACACACATAATAAGATTATTGAAAGAAATAGACTACAGAAAGTAAACAAAACCAAAAATGTTAGTGTGACAAACAAATAAAAACAGTAATCGAGATTATTATAAACTTATGCTATATACAGAAGTAAATAGGATATATTACTGTGCAGCTAAATTAATAACAGATAAAGTCTTACCACAAAAATGCAGAGTAATATGGGAAAGGAAGGGAAGAAATACAATGCTATCAATAAAACATCAAATGTGGAAAAATATAAAGCAATTAAGAAAAAGAAGTGTCACTGTTAGACGAGTATAGAAGAGGGAACAGATCAACAAAAATTCTTAGAAAACTTGACATGATAAAGGCAAGACACCATATCAGAACAGATCAAGATCTATCATACAATATTGCAAATAATAAATTAAAGATATCATCACAGGCAGAAAAACTTAAAAGATATGCTGATAAACACAAAGGAAAAGTATAAAATAAGCAATTCATTGATAAACCAAAAAAGGTTTTGTAGAGAAATGAGAAGCACAGCAAAAGGAATAGAAACACAACCAAAAAATAAAGAAACAGACACATTTTGAGAAATATTTATGAAGACCCTGTGGAACATAACAAAGATGCTGAATGGATAGAAAAGGTAAAAGAAATAGGAAGGTGTTCACATGTAGAGGATATTAAATGGGATGAAGTATTGGCCAGAGAATTGAAACAAAATTATTAAAAGCTCCTAAGTGGAAAACCCCAGGCCCTAGATGCAGTACCTAACATCTGGGTAAAAGTATTTATATATTTAGACAAAGATTTAGCCCGGAGTAACAGCTGCTTACATGCTCATCCCAAACAGACACTAGCCTGGTTAATAACAGGAAAAATGAAATTCCTCCTTAAGTGGGAACCTACAAGCTATCTTAAAAACTACATACCAATAACTTGCCTTCCAGTGATGTACAATATACATACTGGAATTGATGCAGACAGAGTTTATAGTCATTTAGAAAAATCTCAATTATGGCAATAGAGCAAAAGGGTAACAAAAGAAACTCATATGGAGCAAAGGATCATTTTTTGTTAAAGCCATATCAGAGAACTGTAAAGAGGGGAAACATTTAAATATGGCATGGATAAATTACAAAGAAGAATTTGACAGCTTTCCATGTTTATGGATAAAGGAATCCTTACAGATATATATGATACACCCTACACTGATCAGTTGTATTACAGTGACCATGAAACAGTAGCAAACAAAACAACTTTGAAGTTGAGCCATGACAAAGGACAAATTATTATTATCCCATGGATCAAAATTCAGAGGGGGATATTCCAGGGTGATTCTGCCACTGCTGTTTTTTTTCTTTGTCTTGCCCCTAACCCATTAAGCTATTAAAGTTTAGACTGTGGTTATTGTCTGGATCCTAGAAACCAACCTTGTTTACAGACATATTGTCTGCTTTTTTGTGGATGACTTAAAACTGTGAAGTTCATTAGATAGGAGTTGAAAGAACAACTACAAATCATTAAAATGTTTTTCAGATGATATAGGAATGACATTTGGTCTTGATAAATGTGCAAAGGCAACATTTATGAAAGCTGCACCATCAAGAAAATATAAACCTGGGAGAGGAATGTGATATAAAGAGGGCAGTGTATAAATAGTTGGGAAAAGATGAAGGGTTGCAATAAAACAAACCGATGAGAATAAAGCTCAGTAAGGAATACTTCAAATGACAAAAACCTAATGCTGAAAAGTTCCTCTATATCTAGGAATAAAGTCCAAGCTGTAAATCAATTTGCTCTTCTTGTTCTTGTTTATAGCTTTGGAGAAACTGATTGGCCCAAAAAGGATCCACTAGATACAAAAAAGAAGAAAAAATGCTTCATGTATACCAAGATTATATAATCATTGCTCTGAAGGAGGTATGAAGCTCCTTGAAATTAATTATGTGCACGGATCTGCAATCAGGGGACTGCACATATGTATCTGCTGACATCATCAGATCCAAACATAGTGAAAGATTTCAAACATGAGCTGAAGAAGAAGTCTAAGATGACACCTTTGCTTAGTGCTTAGTTAAACAGAAGCAGAAGCATTTCAGAATAAAGTGGGGATATAAATTAAACCAGAAGTAGACAAAAGTAAGACAACAACTGAATGTGCCAAAAAAAAGACAGAATATGAGGGAAAGGATTGGAAAGAGAAGGAAAAAAGGCAACAAATATAGTGGCAATGACACAGATCTCCTGGAACAACCTCGCGTTGACCAAAATTGGAGACAGGAAGGGTTACGGACAGGGGAACCGAAACCAAAAAATGAAAGATTAATAATGGTGGCCCAGGAGAGTGGACTATGTACATGTTGGTTTACAAAGTCCACTGAAAACATCAGAGAAACAGAAAAATGCAAATTCTCAACAACTGGAAACAGTTGCATATATTTTTGCCAGGTATGATACCCTGATGGCCAATATTCTCCAGGGTTGCTGAGTTACTCACTCTGCCACAAGGAGTGAATCTTGCTTCCATGACTCATTTTACTGTTGGCAAGCATGATTACATCCTTTCAGTCTCTAAAAGAATCTTAAAACCATAAACAAAAAAGGGGACTGACCAATAAAGAATAGCTTTAGCCTGTGATTTAGTTGTCACTTCACCAGCATATTCCAGAACATCTCCTCTACTGCAGCTGCTGTACCCATTTACTGATCAATGCCCTGATCCCTCCTATGATCACTCAAGAACAAGCACAAGATATTTATGTTTCTCCTGCTGAGATAGCTACTCCACTGTCAGATACAGGCAGCAATCTACGCTTTCCCAGGAGAGAACTGCCAGCTTTATTATTATTTGTTAACTTTTCTGCCCAGATTTTTGATCTTCTTACTTCAAATTCTCAGATTCGTTTATAGCATTCCCTCTTACAGCAATTCCCATGCCAACAAATAAATAATTCATATGACTTTTTCCCACTAAGTGCATTTTTTTAGTTGTAAAGATTATTCTCATATTTTACACACTTTAAATTTCTTTTTCCGTAGCTTTTACATAACTGCGTGAGACAGAAAATGACATTTTAGTCACAGTCATAATCATAACTCATACACAGTGTATAACAACATACAATTCATGGCTCCCATGTCTCCCTCTCACTGTTAAGGCTGATTTCTTGCTTGGCTTTCATACACACAAGCTGACACACTTTTAGCTTTTTGGTTAGCTATTTAACTTAGGTAAAGTAATTCCACTCACTGTAAATAAATATACTGCTTTATTTAAAAATTGAATCTTCTTGTAGCAAGTTGTCTGTTGTTTGATCACTTCATATGTCATATAAGATATGATGTCATACTGCTATACCAAATAATTTACCACACTCACCATTTTTGGCCCTTGTTCTTTAGCAACATAAGTATGAATATTTTCTATGGGACCTGGTTCTCTTGCAAAGAGCAAATAACAAAAATATGTCAGAGTTTATTCTAAGATCACACTAATTTGGAAACTGTCCTTTCATTGCAGTTATTTTATAGGAAACTATATATATGTGTGTGTGTGTGTGTGTGTTTATATATAGATATATAGATATATATATATATATATATATATATATATATATATATATATATATATATATATATATATATATATATATATATATATATATATATATATATATATATATATATATATATATATATATATATATATATATATATACATATCAGTGCTTCCTCCCTTGTGACAACCACAAACTTAGCACACTGTAGAGTCTGAATTTTTGGACATTATCTCATTAGTAAGGGACACACAATTTCTTATCAACAGTCTCCAGTTCTTATACAAAATGCACTGCAAAGAGAGATTTTCTGGAGTATGTAGATTCATCATGTCTCAAACAAATAAAGCAAAATGCTCTTGACTTCTGAATCTAAATTTTGGTTTGAAATATTAAAAAATAATGAAATGGGCATAACATGATTTGCTGATATCTATTTAGCTTTACTTTGCAGGTTGTGCAGCAGTATGCAGAAAATCAGATGACAGCATATTGGTACTATATACACTGTAACAGCACAAATCTTTTGGAAAAACAATACTATATGTTGAGCAATGGGTGGAATATTTAAGTGGAATCCCAAGCACTAATCCAAAATATACCCCACACTGAAGGAGGAAGTCCAAAAGACAGAAAAAAAGATTCAAATCCAAATGCCCTGATATACTATATTCCCAAAAGGCATTTTTACTCCTGCGGAAATCCAGAACTGTAATGCTTAGTGAAGGTTTACAGAGACAAAATTACCATGCATGTATTTATTTTTGTCCGTTTACTAGGATGCACAGCAGGACAGAGCACATTTCAAGTAGAGGCTTGGGGAGAAAATCTCCTGACGCACAATTTTGGACAAAAGACTATACGAATGGCACATGCATGTGTCAATTAATTTAAGCAGGAGTTAAAGAAATTCATATGTATGCTATTTGTACAGTGCAACTGTTCGATCTTTGGCTTTTCTTCAACAATTTAATTAGTTAATTATTTATTTTCCTTCCTTATTTATTTGTTAACAGGGATTTTCCGGGATCCCTTTTCAGCCATGGCCTTAGCTAGGCCAGGCAAAAAAACATGCAAGTAGTACACGATGACATAGAATCATCATTTACAGAATGTACACTAGAAATATGAAACTAATTTAAATAATATATATCAACACAGCAACATAATAGGTGTATGTATATACAGGAGAACATCTTCTAAGACTGCAAAAGTAATCACAATGTAACAAGTTAATAATAAGCATAATGTGTGCCTTTCCTATATGTAATATTTTCAAATATTTGTTGCTAGCATTAAGACTTAAGCACAATTGTAAATCTGTATTTTTTACAGCATTTACAATTATATTTCCCTCTCTTTTTCAAAAACTAGGTAGGAATGCTAATTTGTAAAAGGATGAGGAAGCATATTTCTGTTAACTGGTGAAATTCTGGAATAGGTTTTTTTACCTATTGACAGTGTGAAAACACAGTCTATCAAGAAAGGATACTCCTAGATCAAGTGAACTTAAGACTTTTTTCTTCAGTTTGTTGGCAAGTGGGAGAGAATAATTGTGGGTCAGCAGCTTGAGGATGAGGCAGAAAATAATAAGGTTGCTCCATTTCAGACGTTTAGTTAGGGTGAGGCAAGGGGAGACAGCCGCACTAGGCACACGGTATTAGGGTTGTGATCTGGAGATCATTTTTTTGTTTAAATTTTTGCTTCCATAGGCATGAGGGTGGGCAGAGGATCTGCTGCTCCTTCTTAGGAGAAAAGGGAGAAACACTAGCTCAAAGAACGGACTTTTTTTTTCTTTTGCTACTCAACAGTTTGAAGAGTGCTGAATGGGAGAACATGTGGGTGAAGCCTTACTCCAGCCATCACATAGAGTAAACTATTTTGCCAGAGTGAGGTAACACAGTTCTCTTACAGATAAGCTTCAGAAGCTGAAGATACGGAAAGACAAAATGGAGAATCAAGCCTAGAAGTTGTGGGCTGACATCTACAAGCAGAATGGAAGTCTTTATGCAATTCTTAAAGAGAAAGAGGTACCTGCAAGTAATGCTAACACACAGTACTGCAGGGTATTTTGTGAATATGGGCAAATCATTCAATAAATATAGCTGCCGATGACAGCCACATGCAATAGACATTTGACAGCCAAGGCTTCAGTCAAAACCAGAGACTCCCAAGATAGATCTACCATCAACCAATCACTCAAGTTAGAGACTGCTAACACATTCAGATACAGGACCTCTGCTACTAGGACTAGTACCTTGTCAAATATTCTGGGAATGGAAGAAAGTTCAAAGGGTAATTTGAGCTTAAATATGCCATCCACCCAAGGCAGACACATGAAAGTGCAGCTCCAAGATGCTAATCTTTCACTAGCAACTTGTACTGACACTAGCTGAAAACCCTACAAGAAGTAATTTTAGCAGTTCTTAGTTGTGAGTATGTGGAAATTCATGTAACCAATGGGAAAGCTGAGGTCATTGATGTCACTGATCAAGTGGAATACTCCCTGAGCCTTCTGTGAACAAGAAAGAGATGAAAATAAATCCTTATTTTCCTTGTGCAAAATAGCTTAAGACTACACCAGTAGCTCCTTTAACAATTTCTGATCTTATCAGTGAGGTAAGGAGGTTGAGTTATGGGAGATGTGGGGAGACTGTACTGGGTATGGACTTTTTGTACAGCTGTCCAGAATGAATGTGCGCAGGGGAATTACTCTTCAAGCCTGGAAAACTGTAGAGCTGATTTCTTTCTAAACTGGCTGTCACAGCTGCTTCACCCCAACCCTACCTCAACTGGATAATTCATACTAAACTTAACCCTACTCCTTACCTTACAAAAAAAAAAAAAACAACCTTTTCTTAATACTTCAGCTACGCAAGACAGGCTCAGACACAAATGCCAACACACACTCACTATACTATATCTAACCTCTTACCTAACCCAAAAAGCACGCATCCACACAAACACATTGCAGCTATCCCCATACATAACCTTTACCTTAACCCTAAAAAACATACACTTGTGTGCATATGCATATACAGACACACACACACACACACACACACACACACACACACACACACACACACACACAAACAAAGACAAAACACATATATCCCCACACTTCGCTATGTTAACAAAACAGCCATAAGCCCAAGTGAATGTCCAATAGTTTAAATGTTCAGTTAAAAATACTGGCTTCACTTTTGTTTTTCTAAACTTTATTTTGGTGAAAGTTTAGGTAGCCATAAATTACACACATGCACATGTTTATTTAAACTTACACATGCACACACTTGTGAATGTTTTACCCTTTATTGGATATTATTAGGGATATTTTGTAGGCACTCTAATGTTTATGGACATCAAGACTGATTTTAAGTTCTGAGTTTCTAAAGGATAGTCAAACAATCCTCATGTTGTACTGACAAAGTAAACAATAACATGTCAAAAACACGTACAGCTAGTGGGGTATGTCTTTAATGGCTTGAATGTATTCATAAAGACTTAAAATGTAAAACGTCATAGGCATTCAGATGACATCTAGCCAAAACGCAGGTAAGTGGTCACTTGCATATATGCCATGGGCCTCCACTACAGGAGTTTAAGGTATTATACAGTGAAGACTCTAGCTTGGCTAGGTCTTTCCTGCTGTTTTTACTGAATGGCTCGTCTCTGTGACCTTTGTATCCTTTGGATTATACAGATACACACACACACACACACACACACACACACACACACACACACACACACACACACACACACACACGCGCGTGTGTGTGTTAGTAAGCTTCACCAACCATTTCACATGCTTCTGTAATCATTGTAGTAACTAAATAATAGCATTTTGCATTTTTTACCTATTTCTGATTTTCCAGGAAGGTAGACTGAATCACAGACTCACTGACAGCAATGCCTGACACACTAGTTTGACAGTTACAGATTATGCTTACTATAGTATTTATATAAGTACAGCTGCAAACACAGACAATAGATAAGCAGCAAAATGCAGCACTGTATGAACTATCCCAATTATGGAAATGTTTAGTCTGGAAAAGTGTCATGTTAATCTTCGGTGGGAGGAAATGTCAAAGTATGTAAGGTGTTTGCTCTGTTTTAACATGTAACTGCAAGAATGTGTTTTCCAAGGCATGTCATTTCTCCTCAGTTCAATTCTGAAAATGAGACCAGCACTCCTACAAGCAGTTATTTCTTTCACAAAAAAATGTCCTGGGGTGCAGGAAAGTATGAAAACTGGATTAACCAGTACATTGCTCAATGTCACCTGTGCTGAAAGGTAAATCTAGAAACACATGAGAGGCAGTAAGCATGCTCTGCCCTTTTATTTGTTATTTGATGTGATGACTTCATAACAAACACTTCTAGCATCCAAGTAAAACCGGAGTTTGCAATAAATGTTCTAAATTATTTCCTATACAGATCAGAAAGGGAGGCAATGAGGAAAAACTAGACATTTATGATATTTCTAGGCTGTTGACAATCCGAAAGACACTTTTTTTCTCTGCCAGAACTTGGCAGTTGACTGAACAGTTGAAATTCTGGAGGGCATGCATTGAAGCTTGTGATCAGTGAGGCGCATCTTTGAAACAAGGTTTTGGTAAGCTAGTTTATTTTTCTAGCTGTCAAGTCTGTGCCAAATGACTAAAGTAATGCAACAGCTGACATCAAAGTAAATTGCAACAGAAACAGTTTTGGCCTTGTACTCAAGCATTTTTGTTCAAAGTTGGAGATAAAGTATTTCATATGTTATAGTTTGAGGGAATGAAGGACAAGTCACTGCAACTTTTTCTTTCAAAGCCATTTATTCATAAATGCTCATGTCCAGAAACCATAATTTCAAATAAGGCCTTTAAATATGGTTTTGGTAAACAGAAAAGGTACACTATGTATAGGTTACCTGTTTTCAGGGGCTGTGTATGAGCTATGGAGAGGATATACTCCAAGCTCTTCTTAATCTTCCAGCCTCATTCTCCTCAGTTGCCTAGTTTAATACGCATAAGCTTCAGCAAAATTTTCTTTGTGCTCACAAATATTGCTTAGTACCAAAAATAAATTCGATAACATGTATTTACAAATATTCACATATTAAAACTATTTGAAAATATTAAAACGCGTGCACTTTCAAACTAGAGCCCAGAGATTTAATGGTGGATTGCTTAGTTTTCCCATTTGGTTCTCAGCAACGGTGCCTTTTGTATGGAGTCTGCATGTTTTCCTTGTCTGCGCGGGGCAGGTCAACTCCCAGGGAGGGTGCTTTCTGTGTGGTGCCTGAATGTCCTCCCTCTGTCTGTGTCAGTTTTTATCAGGTGCTTTGGTTCCTCCCCAATCTCAGAGACATGCTGTAGATGAAGTGGACAGCCTCCAACCTTTCATAGGTGTAGGTGCATTGTGTAAATTAATGCATGTGTGTGTGTGTGTGTGTGTTTGTGGGGGGGGGATTATTCTACGAAAAATTGGAATTCTATCTATGATAACTTTCTGCCAGGAAAGGCTTCAACTTCCTTGTAGCCCTGAACTGAACTAAGAAGATACTGGGGAAGGACTGAATCAATGTACTTTGATAAAGACATCTTGAATATTCATATATGTCTCTTCAAGTAGTAAACCATAAAAGCAATGTCACTAATAAACGTTGCAGTCTGAGTGCAAGAAATGAAAAGGACATGCTCAACAAAAATGATTGCTAATAGACACTGAAGCATTAACATAAACTGAACTTGGCAAGTCCCATTTCAGGAAACAGCACTGCTAAGAGGCTTTGATTAAAGTCATGCATTCATGCTCACTTTACATTTTATTGGATGATTCTTTCTAAAAAATGACTAAAAACAGATGCTATGTTGGCATTTTTAATAAGCTAAGTACTTTAAAAGTAGATCTATATGGGGTGAGATGGACAGCCAACTGGCTGAAAGATAAAGCCTACAAAGTTAAAGTTTTGGGTGCCTCCTCAGAAAGTATAAAGATACCACTAGTGTGCCCTAGAGTACAGTTCTGGGATCCTCCTTTTCAACATCTGTTTCATTGATCTCTAGGCCAGAAATTAGAACCTTTACTTAACAAAATTTGCAGATTACTATGAACTAGGTGTTATTGATAAATCTCCTCCTGATCACCTTTCGTTAGAGTAGGAACGTGTTTGTCTTTCAGCTTTTTCCCGATAAGGGGTTGCCACAGTGGAACTTCGGTCCGCTAATGATTGGCAGTAGATTTTTACGAAATGCCGAGGTGTCAGCTTGATGCCCAACCTTCAACGAAGGCACACCCATTTAAGCATGCATGTCTTTCAAACGCTACCCAACCACGGGGAGGATATGCAGACTCCACACAGAAGGCACTCCCAAGCCAAGCCAAGAATCGAACGGGAGAACCTCTTGCTGTGAGGTAACAACACTACCGCCGTACCACCATGGCCCACCAACACCTGAGAATTACTGGTATTCAGAAAAAGGGCTAAAATTACATGTGAAAAAGTGTTATACTGTCAGATTTGGTAAACAACTTTCTCACTTAATGTACAGCATAGTCAATACCCTACTCACAAATGATAATGTAGTCAAGGATCTTGGATTCTGGATTTATAATTCCCTCTCCTTCAACCATCATGTAGAAACAGTCAGAAAAAAAAATTCTATCTTTGAATTTTAAAGGTGATGTAAATGAGAGTTAGTATGTAGCTGGTTTATTTAGTACACAAGATTGCTGTACTAGCTTTTGTTGATTTGGCAGACATGTTATAAAATATCAGGATAACTTGCTGAGGTTGCCCCCCCCCCCCGCCCCCTCCCGATTGCAGGGTTTGCTGGTTCCTAAGTCTGGCTATGAGTGAGAGACACATGCAGATAACTATATTAACATATTTATGTGCATTTTCTCATTGCATACAACAGCTTTATTTTTATTTTATCTTTTATGTTGGGGGAAGGTTAAAGGTTTACACACCACATTAGAAAATGACCACTGTTGCTTTAAGGAGGCAAAAATGACACAAGGGAGTGGAGTTCTGGATAGTACTATTGCTCAGGAGAGCAGCCCCGCCATAAGCACTGTTTATAGAGACTTCTGTTGGCTAGAGGCCACCACATAAGTCCCCCTCTATACATTGCAGAGTTGATCAATAGCTAACAATATCATAGTAAAAGCTTGAAAAAGACATTTTGGATGGAAGTTTGCTCACTGAATTTAATAGACTGTTTACTGCTTCAGGCATGCAGCAAGTCTTTTGAGAGGGACTCAGAAATACAAAGAGGCATATGAGACTCTTTAAAATGTCTAAAAAGCAATAATATTGATTTGTAGAACAGAATACATAAGGGGAATAGTGGGTTAAGATGCTGTGGGTAAATGATAACATAATCTGCATTTGACCCCTGTTCTACATTTTATACACATACACAAGTACATATACATATCTATCTATATAAATAGATATCTATATCTAATCTCTCTCTCTCATATATATATATATATATATATATATATATATGTATATATATATATATATATATATATATATATATATATATATATATATATATATATATATATATATATATATATATATATATATATATATACACACATTTGATGACTTCGCCGAATTTTCACAATATCAAACTCCTGGAACAACAAAAACTTACCCTGCCTGGGAAGAGAACCATTTGATCACCAGGACAAAAAAAAAAAATACAGACAGCAAAGCAAGAAAACCCTCCCAATGGTGGGGCTCCACCCCCTCCCCTTGCTTAATATACCAACTCCGAGATCACACTACAGTGGGGAATGTGCAAGGTTCACCATGGTGGCCAAGTGGTTCTTTTTCCAGGATTAATTTTTGCTGTTCTGGGAGTTTGCTATTGTGAAGATTTGCAAAGTCATCTTGTTAAAGTGAGATTCGATATTGTGGTAAGTTGATCTTTTGAAGTAGTCCCATATATACACCTACATACACACAAGCATGTTGTTGTTGTCTTTCAGATTTTCCCGGTTAGGGGTCGCCACAGCGGAACTCCGGTCCGCTAATGATTGGCAGTAGATTTTTCACAAACGCTGAGTTGCCAGCTCGACATTCAACCTTCAACGAAGGCATGCCCATTTACGCATGTCTTTCAAATGCCAACCCAACCATGGGGAGGACATGCAGACTCCACACAGAAGGCACTCCCCGCACTCCAGCCGAGAATCGAACGGGAGAACCATATATATATGTATAATACACACACACACATTGCTGTTTTGTTTAATGCATGTGAAAGACAGCATAGTTTAGCAGATTTTTCAATAATTACATATTAAAGGAGATGAGAAGCTGCATGGCTTTAGGAAGGGGAAACTGTATGCATGTCTGAAATCAATGGAGGAGCATTCCTTAATATAAATAAATTCAAAAAATCATAAAAGAAAGGGGTAAAATAACCCTGGGAGTAGAATGTTGATGGGAGGGGTGTCTATGTTAGTTGGGATGAACTTTCACAGAATTTCACAGATTTTTTTGTGTGAGTCTAGTGGATTAGGAAAAAGGCTGGGAACTTAATAAAGGGTAGTATTCAAACCTATTATACATCATTAGCCAAACTGCTGGAGTCCACTAATCGGGACTTTTGACAGAGTTTGCTTCTTAAGTGCCATAACATTATGTACTAGGAGGCAAGGGTGCTTGCAAGAGATCTGAGGCTCAAGCCTCCACTATGGAAGCTGGTATAAAGCTAATGTTTGCTATCACTTGGTTATACATAGCTTTATTTGGGGGAAGGGTTTGCTGAGATTGGTTCTAAAGGTTATAGACAGATGTGTTAACAGTAAAGATGATAAAGAAGTGAAAACTAAACTGGATTGATGATGGGCATTTGTTAACAATAGGAGAGATAAATTGGAGAGAATACAGCAGAAGCTAGAGAGTTCAAGACAGTTAGATGACAACACAAAGTAATTTCATAGAATGTGAATGGGCTGAGCAATCCCGTCAAAAGCGAGAGTGGTTAGATATTTAAAATAAATGGAACCAGATATGGCTGGACTACAGAAAATGCATTTAACTGTAGCAACATCTGAAACTAGGGAAGGGAGGGCTTAGCCTAAAAGTCTCTTCCTCTTGTCATGGAGCTAGGAGAATAGGGTGGCTCACTTAAAGTCATGCACTTGTCAGATTCAAGTAGAACATGCATTAGAGGACAAGGAATGTGCGTTTACAGAGGCAAAGGACAGTAGAGGTAATGTAAACATCCCTGAGGATAAAGTGCTACAAAGTGAGGAGTTTGTTTTCAAACCTGGTGTCTTATATAGGGAGCAACTCTGTTGATGGGGGACGGGAATATGGGCATGTTAGACCAACAAAGGTGGAAAAGTCTTTTGCTAGATGCTGCAATCAGATTGGGTTGCAAGATGCATATGTGATAGGATGGTTGCTTCAGTGGAAGGAGACAGAGACACATTTTATTTCAACAGGCACACTATATGGTCAGTGATTAATAGTTTTAATTAATAGGGAGCATGAGTATATGGTTAATAACTATCAGGTATGCCCAAATAAACTTTTAGACCATACAGAGATGCAGACAATTTTGTAACTAGAGTCACAGGTAAGCATGGACAGACACTGGAGATTCCTTTCCTATAAGCTGAAGGGTAACCAGTTTACATATTGTCTTAAAGAACAGATATAGCAGGGACTAGATGAGCTAAGCAGGCATATAGTCTACAATTGAGAAAAGTTTAAATGTCTACTAACAGGAAAAAATATAAGAGAGATTACAGAGGACTGGAGAAAGGACAGTATGAAATTCAGGGAGGCCCAGTGAAAGAGGCATCAGCTACAGGCTAGGATTATGCTACTGTCTCAGTAAATATCAGTCATTTAGAATGCAGTAGGAGGGAGGTATTAGAATCTCCACACAGTAAGATCAAATTGCATACAGCAGCAATCCATAAATAGTATTTTGAAACCACTTCAAAAGCAGTGAGATCATTGGCATGTAAGTTAAGACATCAGCTGGTAGAGAGGGCGGTTTATAAAATTAACAATTGTCATGGCTGAAGAGGTTAATAAGCTGGATCAAATTCTTAAAGTATTTAAAAAAATACTACTAATAACTACATACAAATGATTGAGGCTAGAAAGGCAGTGTTGGGTAGGTGGGGATCCTGAACTTCACAAGACTAAAAGTGAATTTTTAATGTGACCAAATACCCAATAGAAAATTCAGGTGGTCATGAAATCATTGTCTCATAGTAAGTGCACACAAATAATTTTTTTATGAATTTAATATATTTACAACATATACACAAAAGGAAGAAATTCAACTTCACATATTGTTCTACAATGATAGAAACACATTGAATCATCAAAGTAATCTTATACAATTAACAAATTAAGAAACTTGGCATTTTAGTAACAACATTTGAAGATTATCTCAACCACTAAAAGTAATAAACAATCAAAGCAGGGAATCCAGTGTACATAAGCAACCAGTAATCAAACCAAACACCGAAGGACCAAGCGGATAAAAATGGGGGTTAACTCTTTAATACACAGAGGCAGAAAAAAACGTACATACCAACCACCAAAAGTCTTAGTATGACTTACAGATATTATTCTGATCACTAGAGTTGTTACCTCACAGCAAGAGGTTCTCCCTTTCGATTCTCAACTTGGCTTGGGAGTGCCTTGTGTGTGGAGTCTGCATGTCCTCCCTGCGGTTGGGTAGCGTTCGAAAGACATGCGTGCGTAAATGGGTGTGCCTTCGTTGAAGGTTGGGTGTCGAGCTAGCACCTCGGCGTTTCGTAAAAAAATCTACTGCCAATCATTAGCGGACCGGAGTTCCACTGTGGTGACCCCTTACCGGGAAAAAAGCCGAAAGACAAAACAAACTTCTTTTTCAGTTTTACATAATATTGTTAAATTTAAAAACTTCTTGAATGTAGGAACAGAGTTCGATTTCAAATTTTTTGTAATAACTTTTCTTTTAACTGCAAAGAGAGACCAAAACATTTTTTACTCTTTGGCTTTTACAGATACAGGAAGTGGAATATTCATTAGTATTACTGATCTAGTTAAGGACTAACAGACATTCTATGTGTATATTTCCACATACAAACTTTCCAGTATAAACTTGAAGAAGTTTGACTAACTAATTTAAGTAACAAAGTTTTATTCTTACCATCTACTGAGTCACTCAATCCACTACTATCTAAAATGTTCCAGAATGTTGCATCAAAATTATTATTATTATTATTTTGATCCTCGGCTGGGGTGCCTTCTGTGCGGAGTCTGCATGTCCTCCCTGTGGTCGCATGGGTTTCCTCCGGGTACTCCAGTTTCCTCCCACATCCTAAAGACATGCTGCAGGTGGATTGGACACTCTAAATTGTGTGTGTGTGTGTGTGTGTGTGTGTGTGTGTGTGTGTGTGTGTGTGTGTGTGTGTGTGTGTGTATGTGCACCTTCTGTGGAAGGTTGGGCGCCGGGCTGGCAACTCGACACTGTAAAACTCCACTGTCAATTATGAGTGGACAGGTGATCCACTGTGGTGACCCCTAACCGGGAAAAGCTGAAAGAAGAAGAAGATTAGTTATAATTAATTTATATAGGTTGGAACAAGCTTCCTTTGTACGTCAATGTACCTTTGATATTAGCATTCATATATTCATATAATGGGGGATAGTGTTCTGTCCCTCTTCACTATTATTATCCACAAATTCATTTAATTTCTTACTGATGGATAATATTAACTGGTTAGCAGACTCATCCAACTTACATTCTTTCATTAAATATTGTGGGAACTTAGCATTTCATTTTTCAAAGCAATCAGACCATAACACTAATTCATTCCTTTTTTACTAAATTCATTTTAACATTGTTTTTAGTTTCCTCAAATCTAGCAGTATGTGCAATGGCAAAGCACAATTTCCATTTGATATTAATGCAGTTTTAAAAACATATTTCTTAACTGTTTAAGAATTGATTTCATATATGCAGAGTCTAAAGTTTGAAATGAATTTCCTTCTAAGGTAAATTTTGTTAAACAGATGAAATGATTATTACATATTTCTAATTTATCATCTTTAATAAACTTACAAGAATTTAGTATAATCTGCTCCCTGATGGTTTTCTGTTGACTAGTGTAAGTTGAGTCTATCCAGAGTATAACAGAAACTTGCAGCAACAATATAAAAGTCTGCATCTGAGAAGCTAATACCACCATACTTCCATAATCTTACATGATTTCTATAAGCAATTATTGGCTTCTTAGGATACCATAAGAATAAAGTTAATGTTTTTTTCCATTTTCTTTAAACGTTTTTTTGTCAGGTATTAAAGCTATTGAATGTACACTATATATATATATATATATATATATATATATATATATATATATATATATATATATATATGTATATATATGTTTTATATATATATATATATATATATATATATATACACACACACACACACACACACACACACACACACACACACACACACACACACACATATATATATATATATATATATATATATATATATATATAAAAGTACTAACCCATCCTGAAAAGTAAAAATAAATTCATTCTATTTTTAATAAGTAATACTTCTTCACTTACTTTGTCAAAATTATTACTAATAATCTTACTCATCTTGATATATATTTTTATTCCTAAATATTTTAGTTATTTTTCTTCCCAATTAAATTTATATTTATCTTTAAACTGTTTAGTAATTGTTAGCGCTAAAGTTTCATTTTTATTATTATTTCCTCATCTATTTCTTCAATCAAATAATTTAAATCTCCTATAGTTAGTAAAATATCATCTGTAAAAAGCTATATTTTAGATTGACAATCTCTATGTATTGAGAATCCATAATCTTTCATTGTTTCTTATACTATTAGCTAAGGGTTCGATAACTAATGCAAATTAGTAAAGGGGACAAGGGGCACCGTTGTTTTTTCTGTTTAAAGCGAATCCTTGAGAAATGCAAGATGCAATTTTAACATATGCTTTGGAGTCTCTATAATTTTTTTTTAAATTCCAGTAAATTGTTCTCGAAATGCAAATGCTTCTACAATCTACAGAATCAAAACCTCTTTTGATATCCAATGTAATTGGGGCAATTTTTTGTTCATTTCTTTTGCTAAATCTAGGATAGTTACTACACTTTTTATATTATTGTACATTAATGTATTGGCTATAAATCGTGTTTGCTCTTTATTAATTCATCTATTATATCTCAATTTGGTGGGGGAAAATAGAAGTATATATTTTACAGTCTACATTTAACAATGAAATAGGTCTATATGAGGAGACTAACTTAATATCCTATCCTTGTTTAAGTATAGGTGAGATTACAAAAAATTTGCATGAGAAAGGAATTATTTTGTCACTCTGAATTATTGTGAAAACATCACTTAGTAATTCTAAAATATTTAATGGAAACATACTATATAACTCCATACTTAAACCATCCAACCCTTGAGCTTTACGAATTTTACCTTTTTTTAAAACAATCTTTATTGAATTTTTGATTAAGGCAAATTTACAATCATAGATATTCATCTGAAATTTGACAAATAAAGATTTTAACATATATAATGTCAAATAATTTGTAAGCAAAATAATAAAATGTTTAAAGTATTTACAAAGACATCCTGTAGATTCAATTTAACATGTCAGTTTCTACTGTTTTATGTTGTACATCAACAATAAGCAAGAAATAAATCAATATTGGACACTAGAATGAGTAATTCTTCTTCAATAAACTTAAATTAACCCACATTTGAAGATCACGCATCTTTCTAGAAGTTCTAGTAGTTATGGTTTTTAATTGTAACTGACAAACATAATTTAACAAATGAGTGAATTCAGAGAATGTAGGAGGAGATTCTGAAATCCAATTTATTATTTTTTTAGCCACTGCTAGTATTTCCCAGAGTAGAGAATATTTTATTCTTTTGACACAATGTTAAACAGGTGTATTAAAAATCACCAGAGATTTGGTAAGAGTAAAATTATCTGAAAATAATGCCTGTAGAAAATCATTTATGTTCCTCCAAAATAAAATAAGAGCAGGACAATCATAGAACATGTGGATCCAGCCTATATCTGTATCTGATTTACATTTGTTGCATATGTTTTGCTTTTTGTTTATTTTATTCATTAATTGTGGAGTGTAGAATGATCTGTTCATAAACCTCCACATGTATAATCTCCATTTGTGAGATAATGTTGTTTTTCCAGCTGATTTTAAAATATTTTATTTGTCTTGATCACTAGGATAGCTATTATTAATAGTGTAATAATAATTCCAATAATTCTCTGGGCAAGAGTATGTTTCTGCTCTTATAGCTCTAAAAAATGAAAGTTTGTTAGAGTATGTTTGTTTGTGTTGAATTAACTGAAAACAATGTATTAAGATAGAGGTATCTTTTTTGTAGTTGGTGTAATCATTTCTAATTTGTTGTCTATGAATAATCTTAAGTGTTTGTATGTTTAGCCACATGGATTTATCTATTTGTAATTCTTGTAATATACATTCAACACTTTTAGTCTTAAAGTCAGATATCAACTGAAACTAAAACTTAAGTTCTTTTTGATTTAAGAAAGAAACTGTATTTAAATCTGAGGTTATTAATATGTCTTGAGTAAAAGCTATGGGGAATAATAGGGTGAAACATTCCTTATGTCTGATATGTTTATATATGAAATTCCTAAAAGTTACTATGATGTTGTGAATGTAACAAGTTGTGCAGGGAAATATTGTTTGTAAGGTAAAATAATCTTTTAGAATCCATAAAATGGGATTATTTATTATGTCTAATTTAAGAGTAGAAGGTTTCGTTATTAATTGCATGGCAGATGACACCCATAATAATTTCCACTTAGCTAAGTAAGTAGTGTCTAAGAGTTGAGTAATCACCTTAATTATAGAAGAGATGGAATAGAGATTTAGATCAGGAAAAGCAATCCCTCCATTAGTCCAGCTATGTAGGTGTTGATTAAGAGATATTCTTGACTTATTTGGATACCCAAAGAAGTTTAATATCAGAGAGTTTATTTTGTTAATAAATATTTTAGAAGGAAGAATTAGGATAGAGTGGATAATGTATAATATTTTAGACAAGATAATCATTTTTATGATAGTTAACCTTTCTTCTGTAGTGAATGTTATTATATTCCATTTTGAGATTAGATTTTGAATATTACTAAAACATTTCTCATAGTTTAGTCGTATAATTGTTTTAATATCTTTAGCAAGGGTAATTCCCAAGTAAGTGATTTGGTCTAAGATATGTGATTTAAGAGTATTGTATATAATTTTATTTTTATTTGAATATAGGGGTAATATTTTTGTTTTATCTTCATTGAAAGACAATCCAGAGATAGTTTGAAAAGTTTTAACAGAATTTAATAAAGTAGATATTAAAGAGTCATTACCTTTTGTAGTCATAAGGACATCATCATCAAATAACTGTATTTTTGATGTTGTATTTTTGTCTATGTTTAGTCCTTCAATATTCTTGTTATTTCTTATAGCATTTGCCCATGGTTCCATTATTAAAGTGAACAACAATGGAGAAAGAGGACAACCTTGTTTAGTACCTTTTATAATGGGAATTTTGTTTGAAGTATATGTACCTATCTTTATATAGGCTAAGGCTGCTTTATATAGATTTTCACTAAGTTTATGAAGTTATTTGAGAAATTCATGCATTCTGGCAGTGTAAACAGATAATCCCAATCAAATGAGTCAAAGGCCGCATTAACGTCTAAACTAATTAGAGTTAAATATTTTTTTTTTCTGCGAGAGAAATCTATAAGTGCTAAGGTTCATTTAATGTTATCAAATGTGCTTCTGTTAGTTACAAAACCAGCTTGGTCATCATCAATTAAAAGGGGCAACATTTTTTTAATTCTTTCAGTGTAAATGTTCATGAACATCTTATAATCAACATTTAATAAGGATATGGGTCTGTATGAAGAGCAATATTTGGGATCTTTGTTGGATTTTAAGATTGGTGAGATGAACATATATTTCCATGAAGGGGGAATCATAAATTCCATATGGGCAATATTACATACCTTATAAAGTAGTGTTATAGCTGTTTTAGGCATGATTTTATATATTTCAGATATGATGCCATCATTTCCTGGTGCCTTGTTAAGTTTGAGTTTATTAATTTGAGTTATTACATCATTACATGTGATTTATTTATCAATATTTTTTATCTGCAATTTGTTTAGTCGATTTTTGAGATTTGTATTGATAAAATGTTTTATGTTATCTCTAGATTCTATGGAATGTAAAGCTTGATTGATTGTATGAACATGACTTCTAAATTCTTCTATTATATCCTGTATATTATATACTTCCTTCTTTTTCTTCAAAGAATATATTTCTTTGATATGATTCTGTTTGTTTAACCTTTTAGTTTTATTCTTAAGATTAGTTAAGTGTTTAGGGTTTAAAGAATATGCTAGAAATTTATATTTTTCTAAGGTAATTATACTTTTATGGTGAAGTATTTTTCTATATTCTTCATTCTTCTTCTTCTTCTTCTTTCGACTGCTCCCGTTAGGGGTCGCCACAGCAGATCAACTGTTTCCATTTCTTCCTGTCCTCTGCTTCTTGCTCTGTCACACCAACCACCTGCATGTCTTCTCTCACCACATCCATAAACCTTATCTTAGGCCTTCCTCTTTTCCTGTTACCTGGCAGCTTCATCCTTAGCATCTTTTCCCAATATACTCTGCATCCCTCCTCAGCACATGCCCAAACCAATGTAATCTTGCCTCTCTGGCTTTGTCTCCAAACCTTCCAACCTGGGCTGACCCTCTAATATACTTATGCCTAATCCTGTCCATCCTCGTCACACCCAGTGTAAATCTTAACATCTTCAACTCTGCCACGTCAAGCTCTGACTCCTGCCTTTTTGTCAATGCCACTGTCTCCAACCCATATAACATAGCTGGTCTCACTACCCTCTTGTAGACCTTCCCTTTCACTCCTACTGATACTCGTATGTCTCAAATAACTCCTGACACTCTTCTACACCCACTCCATCCTGCCTGTACTCTCTTCTTCACCTCTCTTCCACACTCACCATTACTCTGAACTGTTGATCCCAAGTACTTAAACTCATCCACCTTCACCACCTCTACTCCCTGCATCCTCACAATTCCTCTATCCTCCCTCTCATTCACACACATATATTCTGTCTTAGTCCTGCTGACCTTCATTCCTCTTCTCTCTAGAGCATATCTCTACCTCTCCAGGGTCTCCTCCACCTGTTCCCCACTCTCACTACAGATCACAATGTCATCTGCAAACATCATAGCCCACGGGGACTCCTGTCTGATCTCATCTGTCAACCTGTCCATCATCGTTGCAAATAAGAAAGGGCTTAGAGCTGATCCTTGATGTAATCCCACCTCTACATTAAACGCATCCATCACTCCCACCACAGACCTCACCACTGTCGCACTACCCTCGTACATATCCTGTACCACTCTTACATACTTCTCTGACACTCCCGACTTCCTCATACAATACCACAACTCCTCTCTAGGCACCCTGTCATATGCTTTCTCTAAATCCACAAAGACACAATGCAACTCCTTCTGACCTTCTCTGTACTTCTCCATCAACACTCTCAGAGCAAACATCGCATCTGTAGTGCTCTTTCCTGGCATTAAACCATACTGCTGATCACTAATCATCACCTCCCTTCTTAACCTAGCTTCCACTACTCTTTCCCATAACTTCATGCTGTGACTGATCAATTTAATCCCTCTGTAGTTACTACAGCTCTGCACATCACCCTTATTCTTAAAAATCGGTACTCATTAAGTTTATTTATTTCATCTTTAATATTATGCAAGTTTATCCTTGTTTTTAAGATATGAGTCAAGATTATTCTGGATAGTGTTTAGATTTTTGTCCCAGTTTTTTCTTTTATTATGGTACCATTTGTTAATTTGTCCATAAAGATAAGCTTTTAAAGCATCCCATATATATGTGTCGTATCAGATTCTTAATTTATGTTAATAAAACTTTGTATTTCTTCTTTTATAAATGTTTGAAATTATTTTTAATTATGTAATGTAAGCTGGTATTCTTTTTATTTGTATATTGGGAAAATTATTTATTTTGAACTCAAATAAAATTGAATTATGGTCCGATATTGGGCATGAAATAATTTTATTGTATGTTAGGTCATGTAATATTTGAGTGGAAAGTAATATTCTATCTATTCTAGAATATGACTTGTGTCTGTTAGAATAAAAAATGTATTGTAATGTGCTAGTATCCGCAAAGTCATAGATATCCTTTAGTTGATAAGCATGATTTATTAGCTGTTTAGCTTGTGGAGTAATTTTTCTCTTCCCCAAGTTTGTTGAGTCTTTTGAGTTTAGGATGAAATTAAAATCTCCTGCAGAATAAGATACTATCTGATTTAAATGTTGTCTAATTGTGTTGGTGCCTATACCTGGTAGCCAGTAATTATTAGTGTATACATTTTTTGTTTATTTCAATTATGGCTAAACATAACAAACCTTTGTTATCTTTATAAGTGTTAATTATTCTTGGTAGAGGAAGAGATTTATCCCAAAGAATAGCAACACCTCTCTTCTTTTTTGTATGTTCAGAGCTTGTAATAACTAAATATTTATTTGTGTTTAAGTATTTAATACTATCTTTTAATAGATAGGTTTCTTGTAAGAAAATTATATTGGGCTTATGTAGGGCTAGATATTTGAACATACTGCCTCTTTTTTATGGAATTATTAAGGCCATTGATATTACTTGAAATATCTCAATGTGGTCATATTAAACAAGTTTTAAGAAAGATAAGTTTTGTAGCAAGTCAATATCATATAAATAATTTGTGTATCTCTCTCCATTATATTGTTTGTTCAAATTAAATATAATAAACCTTAACTCATAATTGAGGGTAATAATTATTTCATAAAGAATATCATTTAGGATGTTATATAAATGAATAATGAAGGATGTCAAAAGAAATGCATTAGCAATCTTTGTTAAATGTTGTTGTATGAAAAAACCAAAAACAGCTCCCCGCCTGGAGTTAGAAACTCCACGTCTCAACGGCATCAACCACTGAGATCAAACCTTCAGACAATAACAGAATAAAGCTACCACTTGCTGTATATATTATATAACATCAATTGAAAGTTATACTGGATAATAGAAAAAAATTTAAACTTATAAAGATTCATTACATGTGTCTCATCTGAATTGCTTACTTATTCTAATTTTTAAGGAATCTATGTATATAGCCTTGTTTAACAGAGAAATCTACGATGAATATTATAAAGACTATAAAAGAAACTTGCCGATATAAAACAAGATTAGACTATGATGACTATATATATATATATATATATATATATATATATATATATATATGAAAGTAAATGTTTAGGTGTATGTGAGTTGTATGTATGACTTTAAAGACAGAGTCAGCATTTTATCTTAAGGTTTGTTTACAAAATCTAATTAAGATAAATGAAAAGAATTTTAATAACTCTATAAATACAAAATATATTTATCTAGTTAAGAAAATGCGTAGTCTATAATTTGTTACTGGATGTCAGTATAACCAATCTTCTTGTATTATCAAAGAGACATATAAGTAAGCCTCTCCAAACCAAATAACAGTCAGATATATAGAACAAAAGTTAATATTTTCAAAACAGAAATATTGAAAACTTTGTTAAATCAAAAAAGTACATTCTAAACCTATAATATATGTTTCTAGTAAATATTTACAAAAACATTTATAATTTTGTGATGATTGGACATACAGCATTCTGACACCTTAAGCCCATGTAATATGGTAGGAACCAGTACTGACTGTAAAGGGTATTAAATATACTAATCATATATAATGAGACTGTAAGGGGAGACATTCATTCATCAAAGATACACATAAAGAACAACTTCTTAAGTATAATGTTTAGATTAAATAATGCATTTATTAAATATTTATTTATTTATTTTACATTTGTTAACCGGGTTAGTCTGGCTGAGCTTTTGGCTCATTTTCAGCACAGACCCGGGGAGAAAAGCTCCTCTGGACTAGAAAACAATTTATTACATTTTAGTAACATAGTAGTAACAATCAGCTATAGGATCTTACCAGCAGAGACCTGGAGAGGAAAAAAAAAGCTCCTCAGGCAATTCAATTATACAGAGGATTAACAACTGGCAGACAAGTATGTGAGCTGTTACAAACAAGGTTTTAAACAATTAGCAGAATAAAATGTGACTAGTTACAATATTATTTTAGCTGCTTAGAGCAAAATTAGTTAATAGTTAGGGAGATGCTTATTTAAAGTGGGTAGGATCTAGTTGTATAGGAGTTTGGAAACAAAGGAAAGTAGGAATGGCTAGTAGGAGATGTAGGGGAGGTAGAGTATAGGAGACAGACTAGACAGGTAGGTTGTTTTGAGACTGTAAGAATTAAGAGTGGTTGGAGACAGAGGAAGGGAAGAGGTAGAAGAGGCAGGGGAATAGTGTTAGAGATACATTAAGAGTGAGGTGGTGAAATAGGAAATAACATCAGTTATAATGCGTGTCAATAAAATAGGACATGTCCTTGAGATAATGAGTCTTTCTTTGTATAAAGTATCTTGCAGAAAAGTTTATGTTAAGTATATATCGATTTGTATTATAATTTACCTATGTTAAGTTGAATTGCCACTAGAATATAATAGTAGCTGTGTATGTGTGATTCTTATGTATTAAAGATATATCTGATGTTTATTGTATATGTACCACTATTCTGAAAGCAAGACCCACTATGCACAACCAAACTGCTCATTATAAGTTATATTTACATCTGTTGGACTAATAGATAGGAGACTATAAATCTAGTCCACTCCTGTTATATATGTTTCTTTTGTCGGAGTGCTGCCCTTGATTTCTACATAATTATAAGTCAACCCTTTCTATAATTTAGTTCAAGTCATATGTCTCCTTGTTTGCAGCTCTTAGTGTAATATAACAGCTATTTATATGTATTTTGCCAAACAGAAGTGAATATACTATAAATGGTCTTCTGCACTGAAGATGAGCATACAACATATTGAGTCAGTGTTACAACTGTAAGCAACTGCAGTGCTGCAAAGGTTATATCTTATCTAGCATAATAGGTCTATATTTTTTGATATATATTGTCATTAAAATACAGAAGCCTACTACTTATGTATTGTACTAAATATGTGAAGTTGACCAGAAATTATCAGGCAAAACAATGCAAAGCCTGTCCAGTTATTTCAACTGTACCATAGATAAAATGAGGAGACTGCACCACTCCATTGACCCCCAAAGTGATTTATTTCCAGTGTTATAAGTAAAAATCTTCAGTATCTTTTTCTTTTAATGCACTATGTAACACGGTTTCAATAACAGAGGGAGTAATGCATCACTTTAAAATTATTTTGAGCATACAATCTTATTAACTGATGTACATAAACTACAGTAGTATATATCCTCCAGTTAAAAGAGTGCAGTTTAGTAAAACAAAGTATCCATCAGAGAATGGTCAACAAACCGAAATGCTCACAAAATAAGGTCTCAGTAGCTATCTATAAGTCGGACTATATACAGCAATATATATGTTCAAATTTGTTTGTACCCAGTATTTGCATATACTTATTACTCTAAAGCAGTAAACCTCTCGCTTAGCTTCAAGCTTCACTCCTTCTTTGAGACTAGTTGCTACATAATCTTTGTCACATTTAATATGTTTAAAATATTATGTCATATATAATTTGTTGACAGAATTTCAATTTCATTTAAGTACTGCCTACCTATATTCACAATCAGTGCCAGGTACTCATTATCTTGACTCTAATTTGTTGTCCGATATGTAACTGCTGGGTATTTGTTGATCCACAAAAAATTTTAACTGTAAGACTCATTTTTTAATACTATGTAAGCAAAAATAATAAAGAGGCTATTTTTCAGCAAAACAACACAGCTATACTTCCTGGAGCAGATTGTCTAGTAGTGATGATGTCATTGGAAAGCTTCATAGGGCTGCAAATGTGAAGTAAAAGCTGTTCTTGCTTTTTCAGGATGAAATGACTGAAATCAGAGAGTATAAGCTCAAGGACGATCTTCACAGGCCCTCGTTGATCAAAAGTTGTCTCTCTTGGTTGAAATTAGAAAAAAGTGGAAAAAAAGGTACGGAAAGCTTTTTCTTTGTTTTTCATACTCAGCTGTTGAAACCTGTAGTGTCCATTTGCCTGTAGATGACCCCACAATCTGCGATCAGTCATAGCAAAAATAACACTGCATAATTCCCTATTAACAACATTCTCAAACATACATAAAAAAATAAATAGCAACAGTAAGAGAAAAAAAACTGCCTCTTTAAGTATATACATACTGACTGCCTTACTATTATCAATATTATTGTTAAAATCCTCAAGATTTGTATTATAGCATTTCTTCACTATATAAACATAACTTTTAAGAATTAAAGCACTTGTGGGTAGTATGCACTCTCCAGTTTTAATCAAATGTATTTTAAAATGAAACAAAGTAAAGGACTTTACTGAAACAAAGAAAGGTAGCACATGTTCATAACTATTCAGGGAAATATAAAGCATAGACCTGGGTTCTATATTGTTGAGATATATTATTGCTTGATTTATGGGTGATTAACATTTTGTTAATAAGTATATTAAGAAAGTATCTCCTTCAGTTTTACTTGTAAGAAACATAAGAGCATATAAGCAGCTTAATAATGTATAAGGAAGGAGACATTATATGTTAACTTTTCCTTTTGTCTTTTATCATCTCATTTTTTATTAAATGATTTATATTCTCTTTCTTAACCATTACATAAATCTCTCTACCCCTCTCTTAGTTAGTAACATTTATAATAGTATGTTATAGACAGATAAGACAATCAGTATTTATATAAAATAGCAAATGTAGCTTATAATTAAGAATATACCCTTTTCTTTTATTTCATATAGGATAAAATTATATTTGAATAATAGGTGTTGTGTATTTAATAGATTAATTAATAAGAGATATGTATCTGCGGTGGTGGTGCTGCAGTAGCGTTGTCACCTCACAGTAAGACGCTGTCCGGTTCGATTCTCAGCTAGAGCGTCTTCTGCGTGGAGACATGCGTGAATGGGCATACCTTCGCTGAAGGTTGTGTGTCAGGCCTGGCAAGCCGGTATATAAAAAATCAACTGCCAATCATTAGCGGACCAGAGTTCCGCTGTGGCGACCCCTAACCGGGAAAAGCCGAAAGACACAAACAAATTAAAAAGAGATATGTAATTAACTGTAATAATAATCTTTTATATTTGAAAGGCTATAAGTAACTTTTGTAAACTGTTTTTTTAAAGAAATGAAAAGCTCTTACCTTGCAAGAAAATCACAACATTATAGAATATCCAGTAACACCACAGACCAAAAGGAAATTAAAAGAAAAAGTATATAGTAGTATTTATTTGTTCTTTAGTCTCTTTTTCTTTTCAGTTGATTTCCATGTAGAGTTTGAAGCAATTCTTTTAAGCGAAGGGTTTTACCCACTCCATTTCTTCTATTTTCTCTAAAACACTATGATTTTTAACATAAGACAGAGCTGAATCCAGGTCTTCAAATATTTTGGGTTCCTCTGTAAGGAAAATCTTCAACTTCGCAGGAAACAAAAGGTGGGATTTGATTTGCATCTTTTTCAGTTATTTAATCAGTGGCAAAAAACTTTCCTCTTATTTATGACTAGTGAAGAGAAGTCCTTGTCAAAATGAATAATAGAGTCATTAAATTTCAGAGGAGATTTAGACCAAGCAGTTTTTATAACCAGCTCTATCAGAGGAAAAGAGAAATTTAACAATAACTGATGTAGGTTGCTTTCTGTTAGAAGTATTTACAGCAACTAATGATCGGTGTGTTCTCCCAATGCCAAAAAACATAGCCTCTGGTAAGTCTAAAATAGTAGGTATCCAGGTGTTGTGAAAAGATGTCATATTATTTCCTTCTACATTTTCTGGCAAACCAAAGATCCTTAGATTATTTCTGCAAGATCAATTTTCAAGGTAATCAAGCTTGCTCTGCAGCAGGGTGTTTTGTTTAAGCAGGAATTCAATGTGTTCATTTTCCATTATTCTGCCATCCATGTCATTCAAAGATTCCTCTATGCCAGTTATTTGGATTTTTTGCTGTTTCAGATCTTCGTGTAGTAATTCCATTTGTTTAGTGGCTTTCTCTTTAAAATTGTCTATTTTACAGTCAATTTTATCAATCTTAGTAGTTAAATCCTGTATGCTAGATATTAGAGTTTGTACTCTTCTGAGACTGGCATCTTGACTGGCTGTCTTGTTTAAGGTCATGATGAAGACTAGTCAGATGAGAAGATATTTTCAACACAGAATTTTGACTGGAAATTATATCTTCAGAATATTTTTTGTAGATATTCATGTAAATGAAGTTGAAAACTATAGAATTATGTAGAAAAATGAAGTCCCCAGTCTGAAGACAATAATCCAGTATAAATAGAAATTATTAAGTGGAGCTAGTAAATTCTGCTGCTACTCAGAACCCATGTAGCCACGCCCCTACGAAATTTACCTTTTTTAAAGCTTCTTTAACTTATATCAGGGTAATAGGCTTATTCAACAGAGATATTTGTTGGTCATTAAGTTTATTAGTAACATTTTTGTTTAATTAAAAGTTTTGCAATCATTGTGATTACTATTTTTATATTTATTCAAATCCTCATCAAGTTTTTAAAAATATTAAGCATTTCCTTTACATCTGAAGTAAGCTTATTAGTGTGAGGATTTCAGATATTACTGATTTGTGTTTTTTTGCTTTTAACAACTTATTTCTATTAGCTAATTATGCAGATTTTTTGAAGTCATCTCATAACTATGTAATTTTATTTTTTCTAAATCTTTCTCCACTTTATGCATTAAAACTGTTTGATATTTTGTCATTAATGTTTAATGACTTCAGCATTATCAAATTTCTTTGTTTTTTGTTCAAACCTAATTTTGTGTACTTCATCTTGTATTTCTAAGAATGCTTTATCCCACTCATTCATTTTATTACTAGCCCATCTTCCCATTCTATCTTTAATATTCATTTTTAAGGATTCCCGTAGTATGACTCTACTAACCTGCCCATTTTTTTTCCTTAAGGTAACTTGGACTCTTTTAATTTCATCATATAAACTGGGATTCTATAAATAACCTGAAATTTCCTTATATCCATCACTATATTAATACTTATTGCATTATGATCAGATAAAGGATAAGGGATAGTTTTAAAATAATTCACTTAAGTAAACCTATAGAAGCATAAATCCTATCATTTCTACTTTGCATCCCATGTGCATACAAATAATTAATGAAGAACAATGATGTATCTTCTGTTCACTTGCGTCTTCTATACTAGATATGCAGTTAAAATTAAACTACCCTTCCAATGACTTTGTAGTAAGTTTAAGTGACCTTTGGCCAATCTTGCACTTATTCCAGGGGTCTAATAAAAATTTTCTAGTGTATAGAGCTTGCCATTATATTTAATTATTATAAATGTATACATTCCTTTGTGATCATTAATAGATACCATGACCTTAGGCATTACAGTGCATTTTTTCCAAAGTGTAGCAGTTCCACTCTTCTTTTTGTTAAAATAAGCTGTTGATAACATTTCATAACCTAAGTTAAATATTGTACATCTTTATCTATCAAGTGAGTCTCTTGCAAGAATATGTCTACTCTATTTAATTTAAGATATCTTGTTAATGACTTCCTGTTGTTGCCATTATTTAATCCATTTACATTGATAGAAAATAGATTAAAATTAACCATACTGTGTATTTAAAAAGATTTATTTTAAAAGATATGACACATTTATCCACCATATTAATTACATATCCCCACTATCTTAATATTCTATATCATTTGAATCCTTCCTTTCTACAAACTAAACTAAGAAAATTCAAAAATAACAAAAACAAAGACAAATCTATAACTATAACCGTATATATTGCTAATTAAACACAGCCTAACATGGACACCAAAGTTCCTAGTTTCCCTATTGAATAGTCAAACTACTGTACAATTGCTCTACCTACAACCTAAAAATTCATCAAAAAATAGCCAAAAGTTACTGTGTCATACAAATAATTAATATAATATTATATATAGGTCAAAATAATAAGAGACTATAATTTAGTTATATATTTTGCCATTTAAAACTATTCCCCTCATTTCTACAAAAAAGTTTAATAATCCTCTTCTATTAATCACAGACATTAAATGATCTAAAAATAGTGCATTATATACCTATTTATGTAACAGTAGTATAAGTTACCCATTAAATATTCCTAAATGATTTGCTCATTCACCATTATTATAACTAGATCTCTAAATAAATAAGTACAACAGAGTGGGACCTGAAGAGATAAATACATCTGTAAACTTACAGGTGAAAGGTAATCTTATCATACTAAACTATAGTACAAAAGAGAAAAAAAAAAAAATAAAAAAAAAAAAAATATATATATATATATATATATATATATATATATATATATATATATATATATCATGTCAAAACACACATATATATATTACAGCTTTAACAAAAAGCTCTGAATTAGTTTTAAAGTACAAGTGTCTATACCTCAAAATTTTGTAGCACTCAACACATCAAATATCAAAATATCTAAACATCCTTTAGCTTATTAAACTATTTCTAAAAATATTTGCATTGCTGAGGTCAAAGAGAATCTTTGGGATTCAATAAACTCCGTCTAGGCTTCACACGAAGCCTACATGGAGTTTAGGTGTTTGGATGGTGAGCATCAGCACTTAATAAATATTCATGCCACAGCTCATCTTGAAACGTAAGCAAGCAGGGTTTTGGGGTGGCCAAGAAACCATGTAAAGCAACATGGGACTTAGTTACAGCATAGCAAACTGGGTTAGTGGGATTGCGTGGCATGCCACAAGGACCACCAAGGTTTTTCATATATTAATGTATTATGTTGTGGGGAGAGGACAGGACAATGTATGTGTACACTCCAGCATACTGGGCTAGTGGGATTGCTTGGAATACCACATGGACCACCAGTGTTTTTCATATATTAATGCACGTGTTGCAGGCACAGGACAGGATAGTGTACATAGTGTTGAGTATTGTGGAATCCCATTCCAGGCAGTGTGTACAAGTTGTGTCAATGATCTGTAAGGTTATATGGACTGCCATATATAAGACACAGTCACGGGAAGTGTGTTTGCTGAATAGGGACACACAGATGAAGTTTAGGGATGAACTCCAGGAAGGATGATAGGTGAAACATTTTAATGTACTGCTCATGAGGAAATGTAAAAGGAAGACAATTTCAACAGGAAGACTAATCACATCTCGACATTGCACAGTGACAAAGGTATATGATGTGACTGTAAGTATCCAGACATAAACAATGGAAAGGACATGTATCATGGATGTTAAATACAACTGGGGTTGGGTGTATACTGTGAAGCATTACACAATGATTTGCCTGAGTATGCCTGTATTTTCAGCATAGACATCCAACAATTAAGATACAGATAAAGGCTCATGGCCAACAGTAAAACCAACATGCACAATCATGGACAATATCAGAATAATACCACTAGTAATACCCATGTCTCTGACACAACATATGTGTTTCTCAATAAGCATAGAAAGTTCTGCACCAACACTCTTCTACAACTATTAGGACATGTCAGCTATGACTGCAATCAGGCATATGCTTCTGACACTGTCATATGCAGGAGGTGTGAGGAGACACACTTGACATTATGATCACTACAGACTAATTGATGGGTGTGCGTGGCAGAGATATATAACATACAATCCACACTGCCATGAATGTAAACCATGCCATCAATATCATTAAACAGCTATGTATGTCATGAGTGCATCACCAAAACAGATATCACACATGCATGTGGTATTACACCTTAATGGGGGTTCTGTGCCATGAGACAGTAATGTTTATGCAACAAAACTAGTACCTAAGTATGCACAAATAGATGTGTGACAGCTCACAGTGACAAAGGTGGTACACTTCAGTTACTCATCATTGAAAGATGTGTATGGAGGGAAATGAGGAAAGCTGCATTGTACGGGTCTATATTAAGATAGCAAACATTGAAATTATTGACAACTAAAATGCTGACACAAAACACTGCACAACAACATAATCTAAATGTTAAAATGTTGAAAATCAAAATACAGAATTGCTAAAGCTGGCCACACTCTCTTTAGTGATGTGGTATGTAAGTGCGGTATTGCGTACTAGTTGTAAAGCTCGATTCCAAGTTGTTTAGGACAACACAATAAATTTCAAGTGTTATTTAAACATAATTAATGTAAACATTGCTGAGTTTATATTGAATAAACTTAAAATATGCTATAATTTGAGTAAAGGTTTATAATTTAGCGGTCCATAACTGTTGTGGAATTGTAATATAAATATAACTCAGAGTATAGCTTAGCTATATATATGTATGTATGTATATATCGTCATGCGATAGCCATGCTTTTAAAATCGTAGTACCATTAAGTGTAGAATGGAATGCGTGAAATACATGCACGAGCACCAAATACATGTACGAGTTCATTTTGATGAATTTATGGATCGTTTACTTCCTTCTATTTATGACAAGTGCTTATTTACTTTGTTCTTCACTACATTTAGTGAAGGTGACGTATAGAGTTATTTAATTTTGTTTTATTGTTCAGTAGCAGCCAGGATGTGATGTTGGCAAACTATGACATTTCAATATTTTGATTATCAACATTTTAGCATTTCGGTTATGTTGTTGTTCAATGTTTTTGTGTTGGCGTTTTGGTTGTTGATAATTTCAATGTTCGCTATCATAATATAAACCTGCGTTGTACTCAGGTATTGGTGTGGTGAAGGCTGTGAACTATGAAGGTATTACGGCCTGTCATGTGAATGTCCTGCACATACTCAGTAGTTATGTTATATTCAAGGGGGCACTCACCACTGTGGACACATGCTGGTGGACATTCCACATACCATATATCCCAGGACACAGGACACACAACTTTTGTGCTGATAGGGTGTGACATCTGCATGATCCTTGGTTTGTGCATTTGTTGTCTAATGAAACAAATCCCCACATGTTGCTTTTTTTTCAGCTCATGTGTGCTTATGGCTGTGGCAGCAGTCTTTGATGTGTGTTGATACTGTCTGTACTATATGAATATCACAGTTGGAGTCAATGATTGCCCACAATCTGTAGCCCTCCAGACAGCTGTTGGAATACAGGATTTGTATGTAATTCTTGATGTCAGTGATTTCAATCACAGACAGGAAAGGGCATATCAGACAGCCCTGATGTGCACATGATCAATATATAGGAGATACAGGTCACTTCACATATTTCTACATATTTGGATGCCACATATGTGATCAACTGATTTACCCACTTGGTGATATAAGTGTTGATGGTGACATCTGTCATTGTGGAGTGAATACCTCCGTGTGGACTCCTGTCAACTGCCGTGGCCATTTGAAGTTCCACAGGATAATGCTCTTTGAGGACATCTGACAGATGTAACAGACATAGATATAGCATCAAAAACTTACACGTCTGTTGCACACAGCCAAGATATTACTAGTATCCATTTAGAGAAGGTCCATGATGACATGCTGGTCTACCACACAAATCAGCAGAGTCAGGATGCGTCTATACATGCTTGCATCTGGTGCTGTCCCCAACCCACTCAGAAGGATGCATGTTAATGTACAACCTCTTATGGGGACATAGTCCATCTGGAGGGTGCATTGAAGTGTCTATCACATGGTGTCTGGTAGGCGTATGTTCTGAGTCACACTATAGGTGATCTGTGATGTTGTCACAACCCTTTGTTTCTGTGTGATAGGCCTGAATGAAGGTTGAGCTGTCCTAGGGTTTGGACATAATCCTCTACTCAGGTATCATTGACAAACTCTACCAGCTGGGGATTAACACTTATGTCACTAGAAGGTTAAACCATGTTCTCATCGACATACCACATACTGTAAAGGTTAGTGAATCAACCTCTACCATTGCAGCTATCACCACTGGTGTACCCCAAGGATCTGTGCTGGGCCCTACATTGTTTGTAATCTATCTCTCAACAATCCAGGCTGCAAAATATGACCTGTAGCTTACTATGTTTGCTGATTCAGGCATATTGGTTGCAATCATTGAGATCACCAATGATGTGACTATAGTACAAGAGGGGCTAATACACACAAATAATTGGTGCCAAAGCCACGTGGTCTACTAATAAATACAGAATAAAGTTGAATTTCCTGGTAAATACACCATTAACAACACTCTCCCCTATACTGAAACCAGTGGTGAAAGAATTGGGAACGCAAGTACATAGCAATCTGAACTTCAACCAAATGTCCACAGTGGTATGGAAATACTATATCATGCACCACAGAAGTCAAACTATTGTATCTGGATCTGAGAAGGATATAACAGCACTGTACTGAAATGTCATCTGAACATTAATACACTATAATGCTTGTTTTACATGTACCTAACCAGACACCTGCTGCAGCTACACAGACCATGGGGGTTTCTCACTAAGAAAATACAGGCACTACAAACCATGCCATGATGTACATGGATATACTGAAAGTCCTGTTCCTGAAATCTGTATTGGAAAGGATGAGGTGACTTGTGCCTGGACTACAGGACATCTCTGACCATGCCTTGATGTCTATACTGCACATCTGCAAATCAGCAGTCTGTTGAGATGAAGATGGTAAAATCAATGCCCCACATGCTGTTGTAAAATGCTCTCATTATTGTCAAGAAGTGCAAAAGCACATGCACACACCCAGTTGACTGCAGTGAGAACAGAACCCCTAACTATCTAAGGTATACAGACTACAGAGCACAGTACTTTGTGCATTCACCACAGCTGAAGTCCTACTTGGAGTGTCTCAGACAACACTTTATAGCTGATGAAATCAGCAATGCCTGTTGAGGAGAATATAACAGTGTCCCACATGGTGGTATAGAATGCTCTCTGTAATGTCAGGCAACAACACACACACACACACACACACACACACACACACACACACACACACACACACACACACACACACACACAAACACACACACACACATGTGCACACACACACACACACACGTGTGCACACACACACACACACACACACACACACACACACACACACACACACACACAAAACACACACACACACTTGACTGCATTAAGAATAAAACCTATACCTATCTAAGTACACAGACTGCAGAACACAGTACTTTACGCAAGTACCACACCTCAAGTCTGACTTAACATGTCTCAGACATTATATAGGTTCATAGGCTGGTACTACGCTATCAGCCCTAGGGCCTATACAAGCCTAGCCATAACAATTCCCTGGCTATTTCTTCCCACACTATTTACTTCCCTGGACCCCTGTCTAGCAGGGTGACTGATGTGATCCCCGGGGTGAATTTCCTTTCTCCCATCCAATCATCAAGGTTCCTTTTGAAGAGGGCCAAAGAGGCACTCTGCTTGACATGTATGGTCAATGTATTCCAGAGTCTGAGGAGTCTCTGGGTCAGGAACCTATCCCTCCAACATGTTTTGTTTATTGTGATGACAAGGTTTAGATCCCTGGAGTGTGTGGCTCTGAGGGATTGGGATTTCTTTAAGTGTAGCATGTCCAACAGCTCTGGGTTTGACATGGCCTTGTATGTTAAGCAGAGATCACCTCTGAGTAGACGATATGCGACATAGTATAGCTGGAGTTTTTTAAGGCGGTCAACATAGGGCATCTGCTTTAGGCTTGTGATTCTTTTAGTGAGGTATTTCTGTGGCCTTTCCAGTTGTTGCAGATGTCTTGAGAGGTACATACCAAATGGGATATTGTATTCTATAATGGGTCTAATGAGGGATGAGTACAGTGGGACAATGACCTCCTTTTTCTGGATGAAAAACCCTTAGTGATGAGGTGTGCCACATATAAGGATTTCCTGACTGCTGTGGCAATGTGGTTATCAAAGGTGAGACCACTGTCCACCTGTGTCCCTAAGTCTCTTTTCACACTTTCAGTGTTTAGTGTACTGCCACCTATATGGTAATTCACAGGTACATACTTTTTCCCAAAGGGGATAACTATACATTTCTTGGCATTGAGCTTGAGCCCATGGCTCTGGCACCAAGCATCTGTTTCTGTAAGGCCCTTTTGTAGAGTATCCAAATCATTTGGGGATTCAGTAATGGCTCCCAGTTTGCAGTCATCTGCGAACTTTGTTAGCCAGAGTCCCTTAGTGTTGGCCTGTACTTCAGAGAAGTAGATGCCAAACAAGAGCGGTCCCAGGACTGAACCCTGAGGTACTCCACTTGTCACTTGTCTGGAGCTGGATTTGGAGTCAGCTACTTTTACAGTGTGGGTTCTATCAGTAAGCCAGTTAGAAACCCATTGGGTGACATAGGGATTAATGCCCAGCTTAGTAAGTTTATCTATGATTCCAGAGTGGGGGATGGTGTCAAAGGCCTTGGCAAGGTCTAGATAGGCTGTGTGGACCACCTTACCCTTGTCAATGGCTCTGGAGACTGATTCGAAGAAATCAATCAGGTTCAGGAGACGAGATCAGCCCTTCATGAACCCAAACTGGGTGGGGTCCATTGTTTGGAGGCTACCAATGTCTTTGTTTATAAGTTCCATGATAATACACTCCATTGCCTTGCAGATAAGGCTCATCAGACTGATGGGACGATAGCTTCTGGTATCCAAGGTTGATTCCCCCTTGTGGAGTGGGACAACTGTAGCTCTGCACCACTCAGTGGGCACAAAACCTGAGGTGAGGCTATGATTAAACATGACACTTAGGTGAGGTGCCAGTTCATACTGTAGTTCATGTAGTACACAGCCTGGGATGTCATCTGGTCCCATGGATGCTGTATTCTTAGCTTTGGAGAGTGCGTTTTTTACCTGTGTGGCCGTTATTACTGGAATTTGGCAATCTTCTGGTATTGAGATGGGCCATTTAGGGGGTGAAAGGGGGGTGAAGTTGGCACTAAATTGATCTGCCAGGATATTGGCAATATCCTTGGGATCAGTATATTTAATGCCATTCTGTTTTAGCTCCGAGCAGATCTGAGCATTGCCATTTAGATTCTTGACATAGTTATAGAATGCCTTGTGGTTGTCTTTGGAATCTTTGGCAATTTTATTTTCATAACTAGCTCTGGAGGATTTTATGAGGGATCTCAGTTTCTTACTGAGGCTGGCAAGGGAGTTTTTGCATCCTGGGATTTTCCTCTTTTCTGCAACAGTTTCTTCCTTTTGTTGTAAAGTTTGTTTATGGCAGGGGACCACCAAATCGGCTTTCTTTTTTTGGATGAGAGCATCTTGGTTCTATTTGGGATGACACAATTCATGCATGAGTGGATGTGCTCGTACAGTGCCTTAGTCTAGGATTCAGCAGTTGAACTTTCAGTTCCCATCTGCATGGGTGTCATGACGTTTGTCACTTCTGACTTGAGTAGCATGAAGTTGGCTTTGGAGAAGTTTTTTTATGGAGGTTTCCTTACTGGGGGGTGGGGGTGGGATGTGGATGTTAAGGGCGATTAGCTTATGATCAGACCTGACTAACGAGGGGGTGACCATAGGTGTGGAGCATCGATTTCCCATGTTGGTAATGACCAGGTCTAGGATATTGGAGCCTCTGGTGGGACTATGGATTAGTTGATCCAGGGCATTGGAATTTATTAATTCCAAGAACCGTTGGGCAAAGGTGTTGGTACATGAGTAGTTTTCCCAGTTAATGGCAGGGTAGTTAAAATCACCCAGTATTAGGGTGTTTGGTTCTATCTTAATATTTTCCAGTATATTTAGAAAGGTGTAGTGAGAATCTTGGGGTATGGTGGAGGATCTGTAACAAGCTACAATTTGGATTGCAGTCTTACCTAGTGTTAGTTGCACCTGGAGAATTTCAGACGCATTGTGTTGGGCAACTAGCCTGGTGGTGTGAATATCCTTGGTGAATATAGACAATCCTCCACCTTTAGTGTTTTGGTCCTGGTTTGGTGGCCGAAAAGTGTGGTAAGAGTTGTAGCCTGGTATTGTAGGGGTGCTCTCTGGAGCCTTGAACCAGGTCTCAGTTACTGCACAGATATTGATGTTCTCCATTTTTAGGAGTGCCTCGAGAGTGCATTTTGATGACATCAGCAGTGTCTGTTGAGGAGAATATAACAGTTCTCCGCATATTGGTGTAAAATGCTCTCTGTAATGTCAAGCAACAGCTGACATACGCATGCACACACACACACACACACACACACACACACACACACACACACACACACACACACACTTGACTGCAGTGAGAATAGAACCCCTACCTAAATACACAGGCTACAGAGCTCAATACTTTATGCAAGCACCACGGCACAAGTCTGACTTTTACATGGATGCAGGTCAACTTATAGTGGATGACATCAGCAGTGCATGTTGGAGAGAAGAAGATGGGAGGCCTGCATGAAATGGATGTGTAGACATGTACAAGTATCAAAATATTGTCAATCCAAGGGGATGGAGTGGTAACTGCAGGATATATATTTCTGCCCTTCTGGCTGGACACAGACACACACACATACATATGCCCAGTTGACTGCAGTGAGAACAGAACCCTTACCTATCCAAGTACACAGACTACAGAACACAGTACATTACACAAGTGCCACAGCACATGTCTGACATTTACAAGACTGCAGTTAGACTTATAGTAAATGACATCAGCAGGCCATGTGGGAGACAAAATGTTGGGAGACCTGCATAGGCTCATACCTTCATATGTACATAGGAGGCTAGTAGCCTAATGGCCCTATGGTGTTTAGAAGCCTAGCTATGTAAAAGCACAAGTACACTTATTGAGCATAGTTGGATGATCTTTGTTAGCAAAGAAATGTGAGCAGTACCAACTGGCCCTGACCCTTAGGGACATAAGTGCCACCGCAGAGGTGACTTTATAATCATCCAACCAGTTGTCAAGGTTGCTCCTGAATAAGGTTATTGAGGAGCACTGATTCACATGTAGTGGGATCCTATTGCAGAGGAGTGTGAGTCACTGGGGGATATATGTCTCTCCAACATGTTCTGTTTATGTCACAGGCTAGATTGAGAACTCTAGGCCAAGTGATTCTTGTCCCATTTGATTTGCAGATGAGCAGCATTTCCGGTATGACTGGGTCTGAGACTGCTGTGTAGGGCAGGCATAGGTCACATCTCAGCAGCCTGCATGATACTGAGTACACTGACAGGTCTTTCAGTCTTTCCATGTATATCATGTTTGGAGGCCTTGGAGTCTCCCAGGCACAACTCTGTGTTTTCTCTAATTACTGCAAGTGTCTGCTGAGGTGCAGACAGAAGGGCACATTGTGCTAAATTAGTTTTCTGATAAGGGTGGAGTACAGCAGAGATATGACCACCCTGGTCTTAGATGTGATGTCAATATGTATGTTGTGCAGAATTCAAAATGTGTGTGTGTCACCACTATAGACACATAGGGATGAAAGTGTAGATTGTTATCAACATGCATTTCCAAGTCTCACAACACTGTGTTTGAACTTAGAGGGGTGCTATGTATATCATACTTAGCAGGGGTACTTCACTGCCAAAGGGGATGATGAGCCATTATATGCTTTAAGGTTCAGTCCATGAGTTTGGCACAATCATTTGTGTGTGGCAGCTCCTTCCATAATATGTTACCATCACTGGGGGACTATATATTAGTGTGTCTGGTTACCAGTCATCTGCAGACCTGGTAAACCACAGGCCATCTTACATTGCCTGCACTTCATGGAAGTAGTTTGCAAACAGTTGAGGGCTCAGCACAAATTCTTTTGGTATTCTAATGGTAAGTGGCTAATGGTGGAGGTGCAGTCCCCAACTTTGAGAGTGTGTGTTATGTCAGTGAACCAGTTGCCAATCTCTCTACAACTGCATGGCTAAGTTCCCATGAGAGATCTTCACTATGTCACATAAATGGGGGATAATGTCAAAGGCCTTGGATAAGTCAACAAAAGTGGTATGTCCTGTTATCCCTCAACCAGGTCTGTGGGTCAGTATCCAAGAAGTCCACAAGGTTAAATAAGTAAGATATACCTTTGACAAAAACAAAATGGGTAGGGTCAAGTGAGTTAAAGGTCACATATGTCCCTGTGGATATGGTCCATGCTAATTCCCTCCCTAGTCTTGCAGATAAGTGTTTTTAGGCATATGGGTAAATAGCTGTAGTTCTACATGTTACCAGATTGATATGCATTACATAGCACACAACATTTGATATTACATTTTGTACTGTGGTTGATATATTTGTGGAAAAAGAACTGAGACACCAGGGTTGCAGTGCTTGGTGGGGTGGCAAAAGTTGGATGCATTGTAAATATGTGACATATTATTAGATAGAGCCCTCAGTTTGTAATGTTTACACATGTAATTTCCAAGTCATATACAGGAAATGGACAGTAAACAGCAGTAATATTGCAAAATATAAACATTTCCATTGTGCAGAGTGAGCAATGTGCTTGTGTGACAGTTAAATAATTATATACACATGTGAGATACACATGTTTGTGCGTATATAAGCAGTGTACAAACATGAGCCACATTGCTAAAGCCTGACAATTAGTACTGAGTCTATGAAATACACCTGCTGCTTAACTGACTCTATGGCAGCATGTGTTAATACATTGATACATTCCTTTTTGGCCCAGATGGTACTAGGTTCACATATACATGTATCTAATACTTTAAAATACTTTTCATTACAGAGTGATAATGCAATGACATGAATACTTTCCATTACAGCGTGATAATGCAATGACATGAATTGTTTATATGAGATGTGTTGCTGCATTTTGCAGCTGTTCCCCATTGCTGTGCATTGGTGCATGATGCACAACTTCTCACAAACATGTAGCCCAAAAAGTGAAGGGATCTGTTGCTTTTTCTGCTTCTTATGTGTGCTGTGTGTGATTCTGTTTTTTGACCACATTAAAATTATTAAAATGGGGTAGATAGGAAAGTGGTGAAATGGGGAGCAAGGAGGGGGAAAGAACAAAGTCCGACAGTACTGAGTCTCTAGAATACACCTGCTACTTAACTGACTCTGTGGCAGCATGTGTTAATGCAGTTAATGCAGTGATACATTCCTTTTTGGGGCCAGATGGTACTGGGTTTGAATACAGCTGTATGTAATACTTTTAACTACTTTCGCATCACCATTGCTGCATGTGAGTGCATTAAAGAAAATAAATGGGGAAGATAGGACAGTGGTGAAATGGGGAACAAGTAGGGGGAAGAACAAAGGGAAAGCAGGGCAGGAATGTGCGCTACTCATTTCTTTAACAGTGTAAAGTGATCATATCTGCCAACTTTTAACTAAATTTGGAGTGTCACCTCCAGAAAGAGTAGTGACCACAACACAGTCATGTTGTATAGCCAACTGGACCAAATCAAGTATGTCAAGAAGACCTGTGTGAAATGGAGAGTTACATATGGGATCATTTTTTTTTTTTTGTGAGGACAGGTGCCCATTTTTTTTTTTTTTGAGAGAGGAATGTTGGGGAAGGGACATAGGAATGTCTGGGTGAGGTGTGTTGGGTAGATGAGGAAGCAATTGCAGACAGACAAGACAAGAAATAGGGACAGTGATGGACACAAAAGGTTGGGGAAAACCATGATTGGGGTGATGGTGGGGACATCACAAACCCGTGGTCATCAAGTTGGGTGACAGTGAGAACTGAGTTCTCACCCTCAGGACTGTCATCACCATCACCTCACTCTGCCAATGGCTGGAGTGCCTGGCATCTGCATGTCCTCCTCCTGGTATTATGTAAAATAAGGAAGAGCAGCCTCTCCAGCCAGCATAGGCATGCACCAAGAGCAGTGGCGGCTGGTGACTTCAAATCACAGGGGGGCTGCAGGAGACGCTGAATGGGTGGGGTCAAAGGGAAGGGGTGTGGTCAACCATAAAGGGGAGGAGCTATGCACAAAACCACAAAAAACTAATTTTAATTAAATACGCTGCCCTGGGTGGCAAACCATCATTATGAAAGTCCAATCAAGACAAAAATAAGTGTAGAAGAATAAAAATATTTCAATGCATTGGCTGCATGACAGCTTACTTAATATCTAGATGGAAACAAAAGGTTGTGAGGCATGAAAAAATAAATTACTTTTTAAATACATTACTGGAATGCCAGTCAAAATCAAGTATAAGAAAAACCAGAAGCACTCAACTCAAACCACTTCTCCTTGCACTGCAGTTCTAATAATATATTCAGCTTTATTAAAGTACCAAGCAACATGCTGAAAGTAGAAATCTATGTGATGCCCCCACTTGTAAAAATGTTTCTTATCCAAAAAAGACCTGCTGCCTGACAACTTGTTTCATGGGGAAAACATGATAAAAGTAAAAAATGAAAAGCAAACAAGAAACAAGCTCAAGATACATTGCTTAAAGGATTACTGTACAGGTTATGGACCACACATGATTGGCATTCTGTTTAGTTTACGGGTAAAGTCTGTAGAGATGACTGGAAGTACTCAACAAGTGTAATGAGCTTTTTAAAATAATGGAATCCTGTCCTTTAATACCCAAGGCTTATACATTATCTAGTCAAGTATTCTCTGCATGGCAACAACAGAAAGGCTTTCAATGTTGGCAATTCTTTAACGGTATGCTTATTAAAGCTTACTTGCATCTTACGATGTCAGACAAGCTTACCTTATGGTTATTAAAGCATTGCTACTTAAACACAGAGCAACAGGCACTTTGAGTAATAAGCATAAATCAACAGTACAAAAATAGGACAGAAAACAGACCATTCTGCAAAATCAAGGACAGATGAAAAGCCACTGTAGTACTTATGCAGTGTGTCCTCCCCATCCAAGGTAGATACAACTACTCCTTGCCTTGCTTGGACACATCCAGAGTCACTACATGGGGAGTGGGTGCAACAAGCATATCACAATTTGAAATCTCTCTGGCTGACTGTGATGGCCCTGACACATTTGTCATACCTCTCAACCTCAAGAGCAAGAAATCTGGACAAAGCCATACACAGAAGTGGGACAAAGGCACAACAATAAGGACAATTTTAAATATTGCTCTAATAAACTTAGAAATATAATAGAATAGGTCTTGCATTAGTATGAATTTTCTGAAGGGTATAAAATCTGAAACTCAAATGTCTGTCATTTTCTAACTTCAGTCTTTAGTGATTTGTCACTAATTTGCCAAAAACACAATTTTATGAAAAATGGACCAAAAATGTGATGCAAAAATATAAAATAGACACACAATACAGCTGCTACCTGTCAAAGAAGGGACACTTTAATATTAGTACTGCTACCTTGAGCAGCTGACAAAATAAAAGAATCTACATGTATTTCAAGTAATCTATAACTTTGATTATTACAGTTATTTCTTAATTGTAAACCCTCCATGTTTTCTTCCAAAATTGCTATTTTGGAGGGATTATTAGGGGAAGAGCAACATTTTGAGCCAAAATTGGGGACAGTTGAGAGGTTGGCTATGCCTAATTCTATAAAGCAATTTATTTGCATGTACCTCTCAACCTGTTAATGCAGTAAATCTGAACAAGGCCAAATATATTGGTGGCACATATAAACAGTACTAAAATTGCTCTTGTATAAATTGAGACAGTTGATAGAACGGCTCTTACTTTAACATGCATTTTTATGAAGGTTATGAAGTCTGAAACTTATTATTTAGTGACTTCTGGCAAATCATTTAGGAATTAAAACTACAAATTTTATGAACAACAAACCAAAAATAAGAAGCAAAAATCTATTCATTCTTTGAAAATCTGGACAGTTGGGAGGTATAGTTCAGCTGGGCCTGTCTGAGTTTGCTGCCCCCTGACAAAATAATGGTTGAATGGAGCCTCTGCAGCCATTCCAATGAACCATTACTTGGCTATTTCACTCCATTTACCATAAACACTAATGTGCATACTGCTTTACTTCAATGATGAGTTGGACTTCATTTGAAAGTTTTATTTTGTATTTTACAGCACAAACATTAAGTCATCTGTTAAACAAAGCAATGCAGTCTCACAATGAAAACTTAGCATTAAAACTTCTCTGCCCTTGAAACTCACATTCATTGAAACAGTATTGAAACCCACATTCAAAGAAAATACATTTTGCCAGTGGCAGATAAAGATGAATTTTGGGCTGTTTTCGAATCATAGGCCCCTTGCATATGAAACATACATGTGCTCTTTGATACACCTTCCTCATTGTACTAAAATTATATTCCTTGTACAATACAGTACACTTGTTAGAGGGTGTTTTAAATTTGTTTTGAACATTTTTCCAGTAAGCAATGAAACAAAACATATGCACCCATAATGGCAAAACTGCCCAGTTGAGAACATTTATCATAAAAAAAGTCTACTCAGACTTCCACAGTCCACCATTATCAGTAAATATACACAATTCTACAGTCCACCATTATTAGTAAATATGCACAATTCCACAGTCCACCATTATTAGTAAATATGCACAATTCTACAGTGCACCTTTATCAGTAAATATGCACAATTCTACAGTCCAGATTCAGTGAATTCAGTTCTTGCCATAGCTGTCAACCTTAGCACAAAAACCTGGAAGCCAATAATGGGGGAATACAGTCCCAAAAATAGGGACAAATTTAAAATATTAATCTTATAAACTTAGAAAATTGCTAGAAAAAAAGGTTGTGCTACTATGTATTCTAAAGAACATGAAGTTTGAAATTCAAATGCCGGTTAATTTTACTGCGGACAGAACAAAAACAATTTTCAGCAGAGGGATTAATACTGCAGACACGTCTTTGTAAAATGGCAGGGCACCAGAGCAAATCCACACAAACACAGGGAGGAGATGCAGACTCCACACAGAAGCCACCCCAACCAAGAATCAAACCAGAAAACCTATAGCTGTGAGGCAACAATACTACCACTGCACCATGAAATCTGCAAGGAATTAAACATTCAGAAACCTGAAGTCTGAAATTCAAATGCCTGTCAATTTTATTTAACATTTGTTAATCAGGACAGTCTGACTTGGAACAAAAACAATTTTCAGCAGAGGCCCAGGAAGAAATAATGCAGACATGTCTTTGTAACATGGGAGGACACAAAAGCAAACCCACACAAACACAGGGAGAAGATACGGACCCCACAAAGAAGGAACCCCAGCCAAGAATCAAACCTGAGAACCTGCAGCTGTGAGGCAACAATGCTACTACTAGACCATCAAATATCAAGCAATGTAACATTTACAAACCACAGTTATTATGAGGAACAGATCAGATCAAATATGAGGCAAAATCTGCAATTTTTACAAATGGTGGTGGGTAGGAACTCAAGTCTTTAACACCTGCATACAGGGTACAGGGTTCAAGCCTGAGGTATTCCCTACCACACCACCATGAGCACCTGCATTTTCACACACACACACACACACACACACACACACACACACACACACACACACACACACACACACACACGTAAAGCACCAACTAACACACACACACACACAAGTTAAAAGCACCAACTAACACACACACACACAAGTTAAAAGCACCAACTAACACACACACACACAAGTTAAAAGCACCAACTAACACACACACACACACAAGTTAAAAGCACCAACTAACACACACAAGTTAAAAGCACCAACTAACACACACACACACAAGTTAAAAGCACCAACTAACACACACACACAAGTTAAAAGCACCAACTAACACACACACACAAGTTAAAAGCACCAACTAACACACACACAAGTTAAAAGCACCAACTAACACACAAGTTAAAAGCACCAACTAACACACACAAGTTAAAAGCACCAACTAACACACACAAGTTAAAAGCACCAACTAACACACACAACTCTATCCAGTTAAAAGCACATAAAGTAAAATACACTTACCTGTCTGTTCTCCATATGCCCGCGCAATACTAGACCCAGATCCCAGCAAAGCTCCTACCCGACGAGATCCCAAGCTCCCTCCGAGAGTGTTCTGACTGCTGCTGTTGCAGTCGGACGCGATCTATCCTTCAGCGTGTCTGTGCACTTTAAAGTGCACAGACGCCTCCTTGTGTCCTTCTACGGGTCCTGCAAATTTAAAACATAATTTTTTTTTTTTCTTGTTTTTCTTTTACTTTTAAAGTTTGAGGGGCTGCAGTCCGCAGCCCCTGACCAAGAGTGTGATGAACAATGCTATGCACCATACCTGACAATTCAGCAGGGGTATTGAAAATCCCCACCTTTACCACAACGCTCAGAGGATGCCACTGGATCAGACTCTGGGGTAGGACTAGAAGTGTTGGGCAAAAGTGCTGGAGCCGATGGAGGGGGGAGTAGGTGGATTTTGTGAGGCAGGGCTACCCAGCTGTGCTGTAGAGCATTTAGTGACAGGGTACACATGGATGTCATGGACACATTTTGACAATATGTAATAAAAATAAACAAATAAATAAAATAAAATAAAAAATAAAAAAGAGAAGATAAGGGTTAGGGTGAGAGAAAAAAAAAGATAAGATTAGTACCTTCATAAGTGACAATGTGGTGATACAATTAATTGACTCTGTCATCTTAACTTTTACTTTTAAGACTACCAACTACTAACAGATAACTTTTACTTTTAAGACTACCAACTACTAACAGATAACTTTTACTTTTAAGACTACCAACTACTAACAGATAACTTTTACTTTTAAGACTACCAGTTCCTAACAGATGCACACTGTAGTACAGACTGCAGCAAGTACTCCTTGACACGTGCATATATTGCACACGTGTGTGTTCCAATTGTACAGATTACAGTTTACAACAGGGCATGTGTGCCACTGGTATAGAGCTTTTACTTTAAACCTTCACATTACACATAATTGAAGAACTGACAGTATCGTATAGCTGGGAAGTGTGGTCTTTGAATCCACAACCTCTGAATAAAGTCTAATATTGTACTTTTGGTTTCTGCTACAAACTAATGCATGCAGACTTGCTTTTACAGATGAGATATGCATGGTCAGTTTGACACTGTAATATTGGACTATTGGTTTGTGCTACAAACTAATGCATACATACTTGCTTTTACAGTTGAAATATATATGATCAATTTGATAACTCTATAAAATACCACAAAAAGCTATCTTGGGCCTTTAATGCTAGAATAACATTACTGTTCTGCTGCATGCATACCACATCCTTCCCTCATCCTTGCCAATCTACCCCCATGAGTTTGTACATTGACCTCATGGTCACTGGCAGCTGTGGAAAAAACAGAATAGAACAGTATAACTTTATAAATATCAGTCTTGCCAATATTCAAGTTTTAAGTCCTACAAGTATCGCTGTAGTTGTTACTTATACAGGTGTGGGATGTCTAGTCCTAAATTCCCTAGTCCAATGGTCAAGGGTATCCCTATTCCTCCTCTGGATGGCACTGTAGTGATGCCTACATTGTTCACTGGTGCAGGGGATACTGATGGCACTGGTTATTGCCCGAGCAAAACTATCCCAAGCTTCTGACTTATACTGGGAGATAGAAGAGTCCCCCTGCAAAAATCTGGCAATGTGGTTCTTAACTAGGAGTCCAGTAAAATCTTGCACTCCTGGACACCCCATCTCTGTTTCCTAAACCTGACACCTTTCCCACAAATGCCTGTCATGTCTCCCACAGATCTAGAACAATGGAGAATGATGCTTTCCTGCCAGTTGCAGTTATTGTGTTTACTGGGAGTGCTCACTCTGTTTGAAACAGTTGCACTCTGCTTACCATCACACAAACATGGTGCTCAGCAGTGCACACCTTTGAGCACTGTGTTTGCATGATGGTAAGGGGAGTGCAACAGTAGCAAGCAAAGAAAATTCAAGGTTATTGGATGTGCAGGCAGTTCTGTATGTGTGTTAGACAAATATGAAGCCCATGGCAGTCCAAATAGCAGAAATATACTTACAGATGTATAGTACACAATATACCGACAGTCATAGATTTGAGAATAAATGTGATAATACATAAATAAATGAATACATAACTGACAATACAAGTGCCTCAGCCCTATTACATATAATTAATTTCAGCTGCATCATGTCAAGTGTTATAAGTGAGAATGACTATAATGGAAAGTAGAACAACAGTAAAAGTATATGGAATATGCTGTATTTGAACCCAGGCCCATGTGTATAACAGCCTTTCACTTACACCTGTTGCCACAAGAAGGTTGAAACACTTGTTTATGTTGCAGTTCATTGCTATAAACTGCAATGTCACAACAGTAAAACAATGGGTGCACACCCTTTACTACAACCCATGACCATTTGTACTCCAGCTCTACACTTACACCTGCTTCCACAGGAAACTTTACATGACATTCCCTATCTTACTAATCATTGTTAAGGTATCACAGTTAATTGCAGTGCAATGCTGCTTAGCAGGTTTGTGTGCTACCCAATACTATTAATTGAATGCATCTGTTTTCTATTTTTGGCTGTCTGGGTCCTGTCTGCTGCCTAGGGGGTCCAGTGTCCAGTTTTGCGCACTGCCATGCTTTACACAAATGAGATAAGCACAGCCAAACCAGCCATTAATGTCTCCAGTTTCCTGTGTTTCAAATGAGGAAAATCAATCTATGACATACACACTAGAAAATGATGGTCCAGATTAGATATGTCTACAGAGATCTGGGGATTTGAACTCTCACTCCAATGAACCTTCAGAACACAGGATGGGTGCCTTATCTCTCTTTGCTACACTCGCAGGTTTGCAGCAACAAACTGAAATCATTCTGCACACAACCAACTGCAAAATCATCTACAGTAATTTGAAACCATACAACTGTTATTTGTACATTAATTATATTTGGATGTAGTGCACTTAGAAGGCACACAACCTGTTATGATTACTGCTTGTAAATATACAGATCTGGATTACCTGTGTGTGTTTGTTGGCCATTCTTCAGTTATCTGACCATTAATCTGGCACATGGAGTGTGTAAGCCATTTTGTCTCATTGGCCTTAAAATGTGTGAGTATATTACATGGAAATAATATCATATGCATTTGCCAAGAAATAAAAGCAGGTTGGATGTTAAGGAACACAACCTGAGATTTGTGTGCTTCTTACTTACATTTCCATCCTTACATCTAACACTTTGTAGATCTAATCTGACACAGCCAATAGAAGTAAGGCAGCCTTTAGTGCAGTTTCTCCAAGCCAGTAATCATTCACAGCTGCAATCCATTAACAACAAACACTGAGGGCGTGCCTGCACTATGTTTACATCTCCTACATGGATTCAAAATTTTGGGATTCAACAATTCTAATGAGTTCACACCTCATTTGCATCCTTACTGTGCTGACAGTTCTGAATCTACACCATGCAAGGTAACCATGTAGCTAGTGAAACTGAAAGTGAGACTTGTTTATGTGGAAAACACAGAAAAGAGGCCCTTTCTTTGGGCTATATCTGCACAGAAAATTATTGAACTTGAGAGGGCATGCTTGCATTTTGTCAGCTATATACTGAATATGCTGAAATGTAAGCCAGTTCTTTTTTTGGCGGGAGCAAAGCTGCATGTCTGTTATGGCACACACAGGAATATGTTGCTACTGTTACTGTCTTTTTATTACTACACAATACAATCCAGGTTAAACACTTACCTTGTAGATCTTAGGTCTACTGGCAGCAGCATAGGCTTCAGCCTGTTGCACATAACAATGAATTAAAGCAGCAGCAGCCCCTAACATTCTGTGTAGACTTCTTTCACAGGGAAAGCCACCATAGAGTCTACACAGTTGCTTTATAGCTTGTTCAATAGCTTCACCATGTTGGATTGGTTGATTAACATGCAATTCAGCTGCTTATACCATAATTATCATGCCACAATGTTTACCTTGTTTGCAAGGCACTAAACATCATTTACAGCCACTTACTAAATACAAAACAGTCCGTGTCCATGTTCACATTGTAGCGTGACATGTACACGGTGAAAAACAGACCTTGTAGGCCTTAGTAAACCCCATGAATGTCTTGCTATATCTATGGAATCAAAAAAATCACAGTCTGCATTGTATTCAAAAGTTACAAAGTGTTCAATTCAAATCCCATTTTCTCTGCACGGATTCAAACATATTGCAAAATCTACTTTACTTTCTATAAAAATGGATGTACTAATTCAGTAATAAAAAACTCAAGTTTCAACTTTGATGTATGAAATGAGTTATTTCAGGTAGTCTTAGTGAATCTAATAACACATAACATGTGAAAAAGCTTCAAAGTTCACATGACCAAGCTTCAAATTTCAACTTTCAGATTAATTTCAAATATTTTATGTAATTTACTATGCAAATTTTACAAGATTTTGCACATTCACATTTCAGTCATATGCATGTATATGTAATAGACATCTTTCTTAAAGTCAGTTAATTTAAATATATTTTTCTGTCTTATTTTCCATCTAGTATTCTACCTTATTCTATATGTCTTGTACTTCTAAAATCTCCCATCAAAAAACTCTTTAACCATCAACTCTATATTAAAGATTATAGTATGTGTACATATTTCTTAATTTACTGATACGGCTCTTTTATTAATCTTACCTAGTAGATATTGCATTCCTTCCTCATATGCATATTATTCATAAGATGTTTACTCTTATTAATTCTAGTATTACAAGAAATCATAAATATATATAAAATAATTCCTGCTTATTTAATTTGAATGTGTGTTTTTAGCCATTGTGAACTGCTGTTCTGATCTAGGCTTTTAAGTTGTTCTAATCAGTAACAAACATCTAACTTTACTTCTTTCAAATTAATATGTACAGTTAATATGTATAGCTAAAGTTAATAATGCTGCAGCATAAGCTATTAACAAGTAAAATATAAGAAAATTATATGTTACAACATCTCAGTATATAACACTACTATAGCTTTTGTCTTACCAATTCTTCACTTCTAAGAAAAGAAGCAAGGTGTTATTTTGAGTAGATTTCTCAGATATATACTTGAGAAAAAATAGAAAGCTCTTTTCTTCTTTCACAGATATCAGTGATGAACTTTTACCTAGATTTTCTACAGGACAGCTCAAAGTGGGAAGAATCAAGCATTCTGAAGAAATGGAACATTATTTTGTTTTCATGCTTTCTCTATAAGTGTCATTTGTTTCATAAATGACCCATGAAAGGAATGTGTTACATAGGAACAAAGAAAACAAAATCTCTGACACTTTAACACCTCTAATTAGCATATTACTTAGATCTAACATTCAGTTAACTTAGCAATGGACATACTAAGCAAAGTTGAAGAATAAAGTAATATTCTGAACTTACAAAGCTTTTAAAGTTATCAAGTCTGTTGTGTATAACATAATGACATACTCTTACAGGAAGTATTTGTTTAACATTTAGAAACACACTTATAGGTTTAGTTAAATGAAATATATTAAGTCTTTCACTGTAAATACAGTAAAACAGTAAAACTAACACTTTATATTTCTCATCATGAAAAAATGTTTAGCTTAAAATATAAATACATACTTATATATGCTTTGTAGCTTAAAGTCCAGTACACACCTTTTACTTAAGGGGAAAATATACTGTTTCAGAAAATAATAGTCCTGCAATCAGAGAATGAGAGTCACTTGTTTTTAGCCTTTTTAGTTTTAGAAGCAGTTTTCCAAGAATTCTACTTGCTCTGTCTCTTCAGGGATATACTGTTCCACTCCATTTATTCAGTATTATTAAGGACTTTATTGCTGTTAACAAATGTGGATACCTCCTCCAGTGTGTTAAATATTTTGGTTTCTTCAAAAAGGAATAATTTGAACTTTGCAGGAATCAGTAAAGAGGCTTTAATGTTATTTTTAAGCTCTTTGATCAGTGGTAAACAGTATTATCTTTTACTCATTACTTTACTGTAAAAATCATTGGAAATCTGACTACATGTTCACCTATTTTAATAGGTGGGCTGGACCATGCTGCTTTTAATATTTGATCTATCTTTAAGCTAGACATGAACATAACCATAATTAGAATGTGCTTTCAGGGATCTCTGTGCTCTTTCAATTCCAAAAGATAAAATTTCAAGTAGATTTAATGTTTTATGTAGCCAAGTAGTTAAGACACTGACTCCCCCATAATTTTCAGGTATACCATACATTCTAATGTTATTTCATCTCAGTCTATTTTCTAAGTCATTGTGTTTTTCTATGAGGCAGTTACTTTGTTTTAAAAGAAACTCAGTCTGAGAATCACCTTCAGTTATTCTTCCTTCATGATCATTCAAAGTCTCTTCCTTACTGCTGATTTGTACACCTTGTTATTTCATAAAAAAATCTAAATGTTCCATCTTCTTTCTGGTCTCTTCTTTGAAACTTTCTAGCTTGCTATCAAGTTTGTTTATTTTAGTAATATATTCTGTATACTAGATAATATTAACTATCTGCTTTTTTTATCACAAGAATGCTGAGTACCATTTCTTGAGTGGCTCATGTTGAACTCTCTTCTCTCTTAACCAAAGCAGTTGAAATTCTGACAGAAAAATTACAGCTTTTGAAGAACTTGAATCTATAAATATTTTCTCTATTAGTGAATAAAATCAGCTGACATTTATCTCCAAATTTAAATTTTGACCCCTAACTGGGAAAAAGCCGAAAGAAGAAGAAAATTATATTTTCTAACACAGAGAAAAGTTTTCAGTTTCAGGGCTTTCACCAGTTGCTGCTGTCAGTGAGCCATCTTGGCCATGCCTCCAGTAGTGTAGTTGTTAATACTAGGAAATGGGCATTGCTGTGGATGCAAAGGTGTGCCAATGCCTCAGTTAAAACCATATGATAATGCTGTCTAATTGACTAAGATAACCATTTGTTCTGATTTTGTTAATGGTTACTTCATATTTAGACTGAGAGCATGAGATGTGTTTATTATTGTCAAAATAGTTCAGTAAATGTTACACAGTTTCACATGTAGTTATTAGGCATGCAGTCTAGGAGACCATTAATGACCTTAGTCCAAAGTCCCAGTTTCCTCCAGAGCATTGTCTGTGTAAGTGACTTGCTCAAGGTAGTACAGTAGGCAGATGAAAGCTTTCAGAATATAAATCTGGACCACATGAAGCAGCTTGTTAATAGAATACAGCCTTAATACTCTTCGCCAACTGCCAGACCTGATGTTTAAAAAAGGAGAACATTTTGACATTCATTCTTCAGAGGCTAACAGCACTGTGTCCTAGGCAAGGGATACAGTGTCTGTTAAACTGGAGTTAAATGGAATAACAGCTGGTGTGTTCAGCACCTATTGGGCATCACCTTTCTTCCTAGGTAGTACAAGTGTCAAACAGGACATTTTCATCAGTACTGTACTTTGTAAGACTTCTTTAAACTCCAAAACAATGTACAAAAAATAAGGTGAGAAATTCACAAGATAAAAAAAAAAAATCAGAGGTGAAGGTGGCCTTGCTAAATCTCACAACCCTCAATACTAAAACAAGTCATAGAACAGCATTACATTTGTTACAGGGAGAGCTTGCTTTCAGAATATTATGCTATTGTTTCAAGAGGTAATAGCAGCACCTGATAAAAGACTGCTTATCTTCACCTGACTAAGGCATTCAACATGAGAATAATTAACAACTTAAAATCATCAAATATTAATCCATATGTGGTTGTGTGAATAAAACACAGGCTAAGGAATGGTACACAATAAAGCATGGTGGAGGTGGAGATGAAATGGCTAGCCCAACAGTGTTATAAGTGGTGTACCATAGGGCTCTGTACTTGAACCACTTTTTTTTTGGACTATTCTTCTTAGCTATAAAAGTGGGAAATTGGTTTAGGATTACTTAAAATGTTAATGCTTACAAACTACATAATTATTTATTTCAATAAAAGTTGCCAACATTCTCCAGGGTGGTCTACAGAACACTGCTACCTTGTTCAATAGTAATGTTTTCACCCTGAATTTCATTAAATGTTAAGACATAAATTAGAATTAAAAATACAGTTTCTTAAAGTTCAACCATTACGTATATAGCGTTTTGCAGTATATCTAATTCTTAAGGGTCCTAACTGCTCCAGAAAGTTCACTGCACTATTTTACATCTCAGCCAGTCTTATACAACAGTGTCTTTTGTAGCTTTCAAGCAAGTCTCCTAAAAGAGCTTAAAGTGATTTGTCACTATTCTTATTAAATGATTGTTTTATTGCTGTAATGAGTTGTTATGTGCTTTCTCAATAATCGTTTCAGGACTTATAATAATTTTTACCTTTTTTCTGTTACTTTTAATAACATGATACTCTTCGTCCTTGTAATTCTCTGTGGAACGCCCTCTGACCTTTGATGTCATGTTAGGCGATGCACTAAAGCTGTCAGTTCTGTGTTTAAAAGCAATTCTGAGGACAGGGTTGTTTTTCCAGTGAAAGTTCTAGTGTTCAAGTTATTGGTTTAACTTCAGACGTTGGAATTCTAAATCCTTACAAGGATTACCCTTATTTGAGTTCGGAGGAAGTTCAGATGACAGAGATACTGGTGTTGATGAGGTTGCATGCCATAGTGAAATCCTGCTCTAAAATGGTTACTTGGCCAGTAATCTTGTATCTTATCTTGTACCATTATATCTTCTCTAGCCACATAAGCAACACCATACTCTACTCAACTTTGCATTGTTAGGTAAGTTCACTTTACTACTTTCATATTATAAAACACCATGTGTTTTAACTTTGTTAGTGTAAACACACATTCTGATCAACCTTTGAATGCTTTTCATGTCATTGTATTAAATGTATTATGATTGAGGTGGCCACGGTGGTGCAGCTGTTAGAGTTGCCGCCTCACAGCAAGAGGTTCTCCGGTTCGATCCTCGGCTGGGGTGCCTTCTGTGCAGAGTCTGCATGTCCTCCCTGTGGTCGCGTGGGTTTCATCCGGGTGCTCTGGTTTCCTCCCACATCCCAAAGACATTTTGTAGGTTGATTGGACCATCTAAATTGACCCTAGGTGTGAGTGTGTACATGTGTGTGCCTTCTGTGGAAGGTTGGGCGCCGGGCTGGCAACTCGACACCATAAAACTCCACTGCCAATCATGAGTGGACAAGGTGATCCGCTGTGGCGACCTCTAACCGGGAAAAGCCAAAAGAAGAAGAAGAAGAGGAAGTATTAAATGTATTATGATTATAATATGTTTTTAAACTAAGTATTCATATTCATCTCCTCAATCTTTGTTTTCTCACTACTGTATGTTCAGTCTTTTTTTTCTTCTCAAGATTGCACACAAACAATTCATCACATGATATATGTTACTTTTTCACTCTCCCCAGGCCTCTGCTGAACACAGCCTTTCCACCCAGACATACTTTACTGGTCAAAAAAGCAATCGATAAATAAATACATAAGGTAAAATAAAATATATTTGGGAAATCAGAAATAGTATGGATTCTGCTAGGATATAATTAAGTTCTTTTGCTGCTGATTGTGCAGTTAAATCTGTAGATATTTTCTAAACTGATGACTGCATTACTTTTGTTTTGTCAAAATCTATATCAATTCCAAGTAGCCCACAGCGGATGGATAAAAACACTGTTTTAATGGCAGAATAAAATACAGATAAGCGCTTTCACAATAAGCTTCATCATATCTAAAATACACTACAGCACTCATTGTTATAAAGCAGAAAATAATTCTCAACAACCAATCATTGCAAAGTGCATTCTAAAACATTAAATACCATGGTAACAAACTGAGTGAACCTTTAAAGTACAGACAGTGTATCGAACACAAACACAAAGTACTTTTGTTTTGTGGTCACACACTTACTGTTATGCCTGTTGATTCACAGAGGTGCACTGTTGTTTTAGTTAATGTTTTGTGTGGCAGCATGTGTATGGGTAAAATGTTTGTGTTTGCAATGAGGTGGAGGAGGTTAGTAAATGATATAGATCTGTCTAAAAATTCGGTATGAAATTAGGCACACATACAGATGCTTTTTGGAAAATGAATGAAATTTGGTGCATTATTTCAGGTCTGTATGTAAAGTGAACTGTTTTACTTATTTTTTTATTTATGAAGAAAATGTAGCTCAAAACTGTAGAATAGTATATACTGCAGTTGACAAGGGAACAAAGGCTTATTCCTAAAACTATTTTGGGAATGACAAAGAGAGGATGAAATAATGATAGTGCTGGGAGTAAATCACAGAGACAGACTGTGATGTGTTCATTGGAATGTTGTATGAAGTATGCAATAGAATTGTGTTAAAGTTTTGCATATGTGCGTCTTTGTCTGTGTGTGAAAACCCAGTCAGGGGCATTCTACAATATTCTGGACAGTTGAGAGGTATGTATAGCACAACTAACACCATATCTTGACTTAAAATGAAAGAAAACAATGCAGAAAAGAGTAACCATTTCCACAGAAAGAAAATGCACTGCTCATACCATTTTTAAAAATGAACTGCACAAGCATGAGGCTGCCAGCAATACTGTTTTCGGATATTACCTGTTTCATTATAGCAGAAACTTAACTGAAACTTTTTGAAAAGTAGTGCCAACTAAAATAGTACAACACATGGTGCAATACTGATTAGATTACAGAAAATTATGTGACAAAAATCTCAACATCACAACACAAAAAATCTAGACAAAGCCAAAAAATAATGGGGGACAAAGGCCAAAAAATAGGGACAAATTCTAAATATTTAAGTAAAATCGAAAAAAAAAATGCTGGCTATAAAATACTCCACAAAAAGGAATTTATTGAACTTCCAAGCAGTAAAGTTAGCACTTTCGTCTTATTTCATTGAATAAAACCTCTTCAGACAAAGCTCTGAAGAAGTTTTATTCAATGAACTTTTACTTAAGTTTTTTACTTTCACCAAATTCTAAATATTGCTCTTACAAACTCAAAAAAGTTGTAAGAATAAAAGGTTACATGTTAGTATGCATTTTCTGAAGGATATATGTTACGTCCTACTATGCATTTTCTGAAGGATATAGGTTACGTGCTACTATGCATTTTCTGAAGGATGTAAAGTCTGAACTGCAAATTACTCTCATTATTTATTTTATGAGAAATGCCCAAAAATATGAATCAAAAATCTGGGCATTCTGCAAAAATCTGTACAGCTGAGAGGTATGTAAATGTGAATGCATTTACAGTGTTTCTATCCTGTCATAGCTGAAGCCCAAGAAAAATAACAGCAAGTTTCTGAAAAAAAGCCTGCAATGCTTCAGTATTTCCAGCTCTAGTCTGGCACTGTTAATCCAACATAACATCATACTGGAAGGCAAAGTTTCAGAAAAAGATGTTTCAGAATGCCAGCAGAAGCTATGTTTTGACAGTTTCCACCAGCAAAGCACTTAAAGAAACTATCACTTTAAGGTACAGTGATTCCTTACTTGAAAAAACATAGTTCTGGAAAATTTGAACTGTAAAGAAAACCTTCCTGAAATGTCACTGTGTTCTGTTTGTAAGTCTATGCCTAGATGGCACCATTGGGACAACTAAGAAATTAATACTAAAAATAGAATCTACCAAAAGAGTGAGTGATATACATAGTATACAGTGCCTTCCAGGATTATGAAATAAGCTTTCTCTAAAAATCAGAACAAATAAAGTTTTTCAAAAATAATCCTGACATATTTATGAAAAGTAGAAGACATCAGCATTTGGTTTTAGCAATCGAACCTTTTGAAAGCCAATAAGCTAATATTATGAATATCTAAAGCATCTAGGTGGAGAGCAGCTATGAACTATGAGATGTATACTTGGACTGGGGACACCTTCTTCCATTCGACTGAAAGATAACCTCAGGTAGCCATAAGGTAACTCACAGTAGTAACCTGAGAGTAATTAAGCAATATGAAAAAGAAACATGTGAAGGTGTGTATTATTGGGGTGTACGGGAAACAAACTCAAAAACAGAGAGCCTAAAACTGTCATCCATCATTTTAGACAGTGAATAAGAACTGTCAAGTGCACCGTGGGCAGTTCTGTAGACCCCCATCTTTTCAGATATATACATGATTCAAGCAGTTCAGGAGGGCAATAAAATTATCCATGGCCTCCACTATGAATCATATAAAGAAGTACCAGCTAAGCATAAAGAGTATAATCTTGAAGAAAAAGTGGGAAACATACGATAGCAACTGTATGCACATCAGAGGAATGATGGGTTCCCATTTAAATTATGAGAACCATAACTGTTAACTTTAGAACAGTGAGATTGTAAAGTGGGACTATGGTAAAGTTATACTAAGTACAAGGTTGCAGTAATGTGGGGTATCTGAAAATCAAAAATACTCCATGAAAAATGTTAATCACAGCCCTTCAAAAACTTCCAAAATTGAATGAAAACCCAAAATAGTTACCAACTGCTGCCTTGCTACGTCTTCATTATTTCAGTGCAGCTTTGCAGTAGAGATAACTTGTTCTTATCATGTTTAATGTCAAGTTCATTCATTTCAATTAGAGTTTTATGAAATGCAGCTACTCTTCTTACTTTGAAACATGTAAGCTCCTGTTTGGCAGATTTTGATATTTTCACAAATTTTTAACAGCTAACTTGCTATTGTATTTTTGCTTCCTTCACACCTCTACTTTTTAGACGAGCTTTGTTCACAGCCTTATTTGAATTTTCAAAATCAACAAGTGCTCATGCTCATCTGTATAAAAGATTGTTTTCTGACTGCAGATCTTGTATGTAGTATGACAGGAGCTCAAAAGTACCATAAAAGATCATTCAAACAACGGTCATTAAAAATCATCAATATTCATACTCAACAATTATGGCCACTTTATTGACTATGTACATATCAGATGTCTAATAGTAATAACAAAATGGCCACACTAAAGTACTCCAATCTGCTTTACACAAATGCACACTGGTCCTACAAAGGCAGACTAATGACTTTTTAATTTTATCAGCTGAGCAGGGTCAGTAATTTTTATCCACAGACATCTCCAAACCTAGCAATTATACATACATTGTTGACTGCATCCTTCTCAAATGCCTGTGCCAAAAAATAATAACAATAATAATGACCAAAGTTTAATATTTTAAATTTGCTTCACGCAAATACACAATAGCCAAAGTATTTCAACTTGATTCACATGCATATGCACACTAGTCCTGCAGAGATCCCTACCCCCACCAACAGTCATAACCACTTTGTTGACTGTGTACACCACTTATTGTTATGAAGAAATAAATCACATGTAGTTTATCTGGATGAACTACATATACTTGTATTGCATGCAGATTACAAGCATCAAATCATAATACATTCCTTCCCTCAAACCCTTCTCCAACCTTATCACCCCACTAGGGCCCTAAGATCAAGCAACAAAAATCAACTCACTGTTATCAAACCCAAAAACTCAGCAGGAGAAGCCATATTTTCATGTACCGTATCTAAACTCTGGAACAATCTTCCACCCTCTATAACTACTCTACCTTCCAGCAGCCTTTTCAAGACTGCCCTCAAATTCCACTTAAATTTGCACTGGCTTTGTCCTTGTTCTAATCTAGACTAACACCCCCACCCTTACCCCCCCCACCTAGACTCTTAACTCAATTATACTACCACCACTACTAACCACAGTCAGAAACAGCTAGTTGTCTTTACATACTTTAACATCTTGTCTGACAACTTTGTTACTAATATTATAAATGACACAACACTATCTTAACTTGCAACATTTTCTGTATATACTGTTGATAATCAATATCTTGTTATTGCATTAAAGCAAACAACATGTAATGTTGTTTACTATTGCTGCAACTTTGTATCTCTATCATGTACATGATGTGGAGCTTTTCTCCCCGGGCATCCGCTGAAAAAGGACCTGCGTCCAGTCAGAATTTCCCGGTAAACAAATGTAAATAAATAAATAAGATCCAATAATGTGTAACACAGTTTAAGTAGAAGGTTTTTCTGAAAGCATAAAGAAGTGTGAGAAGTATTAATCACCTGATAACATATGCAAAGTCAGTATGCATAATCTCTGCAGAAGTAGAAGTCATCTGAATAACTCCACATTAAAGAGAACTATTACTAATGCATAGAGTATGTGGTAAACAACTTTGCATTTCAGTGCTTCATCTACAGATGCAGTGCCTACTGCCCTTGGAGAATAAATTGCCTACATTACATTAAACAATGGTGTGCTGGTGATACCATGCATTTTTGAAAAAATGACTGTTTTAAAGTATGCCACTCCACAGACCTCATTCCACATCTTTTATCTTTGTCCTGGTGGTTCAGTGGCTTGAGGTCCGTTGAGTGCCCTCTCTTAGTATTTTCAGTCTCTGAATATTAAACACATGCTAACTACTGGTGAGTGTGACAGAAGAACCACATCCTCACAATCTGAGATGTGTAAGTGACTCACGAGTGGTACAGCTATCAAGCCTGAAATTTGATAAACCTGCAATCGCTAGTTAAGGCTAGGAAAATTCAAACAGCTTGTGGTGTATCTCTAAGCTTAATGGAACCGGTTATTCCAAGAATGCATCCGCATTTGAAAAAGGAACTGCACAATAAAAAGATGTCAGAATTTCAAAACAGGCGAAGACTCAGAGAGAATGGCAGGAAGAGTCTTATCGCGGTTAGGACTGTGACTTCATGGAATTATTTCCCACAAAGCGTGACTGACTCAGCAGTGGTAGATGGTGGCATGCAACAGGCATAAAGCTAATGTCAAAAAAAGAATAGCAGGCAGAGAAAGAAGTTGTTTTAATTATTTTGGAACACCACACAAAAAAAGAAGAAAGATTAAAATGAAAATCATGTATCAACATAAAGCCAAAATCATACAAAATGGTAAAAGTTATAACTCAAAAACTCTCTATATGCTCCCATTTATGAAACTAAAGCTAAACTTTTAATGGTCTATATCCATTTTCCTCAAAGTGGCAAAAATCTGACATTAGACAATGTAATTAGTCAGGGAGTAGAGGTTGGTACATCCAATCAAACAGGGTGTTTCCTTGCAAAAAATATAGACCCTTACAATGTTAAACTGTTACTTCATAATATGACTAAATGCTGATTCAAACTCTTGGTTTCATGGGTCCCCTTCAGATGCTTGATTTGTGGTTGTTCATTTTAATTTGCTCAGTACTTGTCTCCCTGAGTTAGTTTTCACACTGTTTCACTGCAGTAATGTGTGACAGCTTGAACTGTGTTCTTTTTAGTCAACTTCAAGACTGCACCATCCTGGCGAAAGAACAACCACTTAAAACATAAAAATAATGCCTCATTCTGTCTAGGAGTTGCAGTAACCTCAGAGTGAAACCAGTAAGTTGTGTGTGTGTCCGTGTGTTGGGCTGGGGTGGGGTAGGGTGTAGAGTACAGCCTCCCACATGGGAGGTGCAAGCTTGGCCTCCTGAAAAAAAAGTTTAATTTTGTTCTTGTAGTATTTCCACTTAACTAGCTACATTCAAGTACATCAGTCTTTTAGACGTTATGTGTACTTGATTAATTTTCATGCAACACTTCACCATGCATTTTTGTTTAGAGCAGCTGGGTTTTGAGGTATAATAATGGAACTTTATTTAATTATATTTTTTGTGTGTTGTCATTTCTGACCTTGCCACTGGGATCAAATACAAGTTAGGCTGCATTTCTTACTTATCCATGCAGTAGGGTAAAGGGCAGATCAGGTAGGTCCAAAGATGACTGTCTTTATCTGCATCACACATCTTTTTTATAAAGATCTTCCACAAGCTAAACCTCCTTCCTGCTATCCTTAATGTCCTTAAAGATCATGATCAAAGTGATGAAATATAATGTCTCATCTACATTCACGGAATATATGCAAATAACTCCCTGAGCACGTATGAGTGTTTCAGCTCTATAGCTACTGAAAGTCTGTGCCTTTTCATTTTATAAGTCTTTACTAATAAGTTTTGGCCAATAAAGCCAAACTCTTCTCACTAACTGTAGACATTACATGTTTTGCCCATTTTTAGGAGCTCAGCAACACAGCATATGTGGACTGCTTGGCCATATTTTAGGAACAAAGAGCTTAAAAATAAGTCTGAGGGGCATAAACATTAGGGTACCTGCAAAATATCCCACACAACATTCAAACCACAGGGTAAAAATGTTACACAGGTAACTCATTTAATAAAAAACTGCAAGAAAGACCCAGCCAAACTAGAATCTTCACTGTGTAATTCCTTAAACCTCTGGTAGTGGAGGGCCACGTGATATATGCAAATGATCTGCATGATTTCAGACTCTAGCTTCACTGGGACTTTCTTATACTTTTTACTAACTGGTTTGTCTGCAGGGCTTTTCTACTCTTCTGTCTGATAATTTCTATAACAGACATCAAAAGCATAGCTGGCTCAACCAGCACCCCTTGTCAGTAGTACCATGAACCTGAGCACACTACCCCTAAGCACTTCAAATGAAAAAAAAAAGTTCATTCCTTCTACTGGCATACCTACCACCAGGTGGTCAGATGCATGATACTTCACCCCCTTACTCCTACCACAGCCATTCAGGTTCCATTTCAGTGCCCTGCCCCCGACCATTCTTCTGCATGTTTTATTGAAAAAAAATATTTCTTCTTTTAAACTGCAGTAGCAAACTGCTTGCTATAAATGTAGTAAACAGTTGTTATAGTTTATACTCTGCCTGCACTGAGCACTACAGCACTCAGGTTTTAGTTTAAAAAAATGCATTTTCTTTTTAATTTATCTTTAAGATGTTTTAAACTGCTTGCCATAATATAGCATGTAGGTGCTATAGCGTATACCACACACAGAGCGCTACAGCACTCAGGTTTGATTGTAAATGCAATTAAAGAGATCCGGATCAGCTGATTGCACCCATCCCCCAACACTTTACATCCAGGGCAGTTGCCACTTTCACCCACCCTAGTTATTCAACTGACAGACATAATGCAATGCAATCAACACAAATCTGTTGGTATACTGAGTGAATAAGACCTTTAACCATGAACAGAGTTTAGTAGGTATGCGTATACATAGGTTCATAGGGAGGTACTAGGCCATTTGCCCTAGGGCCTATATAAGCCTAGCCAAGAAGGGTACCCTGGCTTTTGCCACCCAAGAAAATTTTTTTCCTGTGCCACTGTCGAGCAGAGCCACAGAAGTGATCCCCGGGGTGAATTTCCTATTTCCCATCCAATCATCAAGATTTTTCTTGAAGAGTGCTAATGAGGAGCTTTGTTTGATATAGAAAGGTAGTTTGTTCCAGAGTATGGGAAGTCTCTAGGACAGGAATCTATCCCTCCAGCATGTTTTGTTTTTTGTGGTGACAAAGTTTAGGTCCCTAGAGCGTGTAGCTCAGAGGGATTGGGATTTCTTTAAGTGGAGCATGTCCAACAGCTCTGGGTTTGACATAGCTTTGTATGTTAGGCAGAGATTGCCTCTGACTAGGCGATATGCGACGGAGTAAAGCTGGTGATTTTTGAGATGGTCTGCATAGGGCATCTGTTTGAGGCCGGTAATCCTCTTTGTGAGGTATTTCTGTGGTCTTTCCAGTTGTTGCAGATTTCTTGTGAGGTACATACCAAAAGGGGATTTGTACTCTATAATGAGTGATGAGTAAAGGGGAACAATGACCTCTTTTTTTCCTGGATGAGAAACCTTTTGTGATGAGGTGCGCCATGTAGAAGGATTTCCTGACTACTGTGGCGATGTGATTATCAAAGGAGAGACTACTGTCCACCTGTGTCCTAAGGTCTCTTATCACACTTTCGGTGTTAACTTTACTACCACCTATGTGGTAGTTCATGGGTACAGAGTTTTTACCAAAGGGGATGACAATGCACTTTTTGGTACTGAGCTTGAGGCCATGGCTTTGACACCAGGCTTCTGTCTCAGTGAGGCCTTTTTGTAGGATGTCCACATCGTTAGGAGTTTCGATTATTGCTCCTACTTTGCAGTCATCTACAAACTTCATTAGCCAAAGACCTTCTGTGTTAGCCTTTACTTCAGAGAAGTAGATACCAAACAGGAGAGGACCCAGGACTGAACCCTGTGGTTCTGCACTTGTCACTGGTCTGAAGTCAGATTTGGAGTCTGCTACTTTCAAAGTGTGGGTTCAGTCAGTGAGTCAGTTGGCAACCCATCTTGTGACATAGGGATTTATACCTAGTTTAGTGAGTTTATCTATAATTCCAGAGTGGGGGATGGTGTTGAAAGCCTTGGCAAGATCTAGATGGGCTGTGTGAACCACCTTACCCTCGTCTACGGCTTTGGTGACTGCTTCAAAGAAGTCTATCAGGTTTAGGAGACATGATCTGTCTTTTATAAACCTGACTGGGTGGGGTCCAGAGTTTGGAGATTACCAATGTCTTTGTTAATAAGTCCCATGATGATTCGTTCCATTGCCTTGCAGACCAGGCTCGTCAGGCTAATGGGGTGGTAGTTCCTGGGGTCTGTGGTGGCTCCCCCTTTATGGAGTGGGATAACCATTGCTGTGCACCATTCAGTGGGCACAAAGCCTGAGGTGAGGCTATGACTGAACATGGTACTTAGGTAGGGTGCCAGTTCGCTCTGTAGTTCGTGTAGAACACAGCCTTGGATGTTGTCAGGTCCCATGGATGTTGTGTTCTTGGCTTTGGAGAGTGTGGTTTTTACCTGTGCAGCCGTGATTACAGGAACTTTGCATTCTTCTGGTATAGAGATGGGCCCTTTAGTGGATGAGGGGTGGTAAAGTTAGCACTGAACCAATCTGCCAGGATGTTGGCAATATCATTTGGTTCTGTATATTTAGTGCCATTGTGCTGTAGCTCTGAGCAGATCTGAGTGTTGCCATTGAGATTCTTGACATAGCTATAGAATGCTTTGTGGTTGTCTTTAGAATCAGTGGCAATTTTGTTTTCGTAACTAGCTTTGATGAATTTTATGAGGGATCTCATCTTCTTACTGAGGCTGACCAGGGTGTTCCTCCAATCATGGGATTTTACTCTTTTTTGCAATAGTTTCTTTCTTCTGTTGTAGAGTTTGTTTATGGCAAAGGACCACCAGATTGGCTTCATTTTTTTGGAGGATAACATCTTAGTTCTGTTAGAGATAGCACAATCCATGCACTTGTGTAAGTGCTTATAAAGTGCAATTGTGTAGGATTCAGCAGTCGTACCTCTACTGTCTGTCTGCATGGGTGTAGTGAAGTTTGCCACTTCTGTCTTAAGAAGCTTGAAGTTGGCTTTGGAGAAATTATTTATGGTAGTTTCCCTAATGGGGGGTGGGGATGGGATGTGGATGTCTAGGGTGATTAGCTTGTGGTCGGATCTGACCAAAGAGGAATTGACCTTTGGTGTGGAACACCAGTCACCCATGCTGGTAATGACCAGGTCTAGGATATTGCTGCCCCTTGTGGGAGTGTGGATAAGCTGATCCTAGGCATCGGAATTTATGAATTCCAGAAAACATTGAGCAAAAGAATTGGCACATGAGTAGTTTTCTCTGTTAATGGTGGGGTAGTTGAAATTGCCCATTATTAGGGTGTTGGGTTGTACCCTAATATTTTCCAGTGTATCTAGAAATGAGGAGTGGGAATCCTGGGGCATGGTGGGGGATCTGTAGCAAGCTACAATTTGGATTGCAGTCTTGCCCAGAGTTAGTTGCACTTGGATAATCTCGGATGCATTATGCTGAGCAACTAGCCTGAATGTGTGGGTATCTTTAATAAATATGGACACACCTCCGCCTTTAGTGTTTCGATCCAGGTTAGGTGGCCGAAAGGTGTAACATGAATTATAGCCTGGTAATACAGGGGTGCTCTCTGGAGCCTTGAACCAGGTCTCTGACACTGCAAAGATGTCGATGTTCTCCATTTTAAGGAGTGCCTCGAGTGAGTGCATTTTGAGGTTTAGACTTCTAGCATTAAGTTGCATTACCCTCAGATTTTGCTTGCTTGTACCTGTTAAGGTGGTGAATTTGTCATTTGAACCTTGCCTAAAAAAGGCACTATAGGGGTGGCAAGAGCCTTAGCCAGTATCCAGAATCCCAAGGGTGACAGGTGCAGGCCATCTCTGGCAAAGCATCGTGGTCTGTCGATCATGTCATCCCAGGCAGACAGATACTGGATCCCCTTAGAATGACACCAGAAGCTTAGCCAATTGTTGAAGTCAATCATTTTGTCCTTGTACTGTGGTATCATTCTGGGTGATGGCAGGATGCTACTCAGGGCTAGGGTCATAACTGCCTGGACTACAAGATCAGAGAGCTCCTCTACGTCTCTTTTCATGTAGTCCAGGGAGGTACAACTCAGGTCATTCACACCAACATGGACAATGACAGAGTCATATTTGTACTTGTTGTGGAGGGACCCGAGTGCGTGAGTTATGTGGCAGATCCTGGCACCTGACAGGCAGCTGACAGTAACTTTCTCCGTGTTTAGCCTGGTGAGTGGAACATCAGTGTGCCTGACTATAGAGTCACTTATGACTAGAGTGTTGGGTACGTTGTTATGCCTTATGGGCTGTGGTTGAGTGGCACACTGAGTTTGTGGGCTATGTGTCATTTGGGTTATGTTGGGTGGTGGAGGTTGCTTGCGTTTCTGTTTTGGAGGGCTCTGTTGCTTGGGCAGATTTTTATTGAGAGTCTCCACGAATGTAGGTGTGTGTTTTGCATTTCTATGTGTGTGTTTTGGTGGTGTAGCTTTTGAGGGACGATGTGATGAGTGTGGTGTGGTGCAAGTGTTTACCTTCTCCTCTTGACTATCTAGTCCAGTCTTGGGTGAGGAGAGCTTTGCTTCCAGTTTGGCTATATAAGTGCATCTCCCACAGGTTGTAGTGTTGGGTGGTAGGAGGAGAGGGTTGTCTGTGTACATGAGGCAATTGCTGCATTGCCCCAAGATGCTCAGATTCATCAGGTAGACAGGAGAAAACACCGGGAGCTGACCCTTAGACATGCCTGGATAGGTGCTTATTTATTAAGTACTAAAAACTGTTTTCCTCTAGATAAGTGAGGAAAGTTGAGTGCTGTAGTAATTAGTAGTTTATTTAGTGCTTACAATGAGTTCTGAACACGTGCTGAGTTCAAACAGATTTGAGTGCTAAAACTAAAAAACTGATTAGTTCTAAGGGAGAAGTTGAAGAGCAGATTTTATGGTGCCGGGAATAGTTTAACCCTAACTAAGCGGCGATGCATAAAGTGTATTTTTATTTATTTATTTTAATAACAGTAGCAAATGAGCAAACTGATTTAAACAAATTAACCTATAAGAGCTAAAAACTGAGCCCCGTTCCAGCAGTCTTCGATCAGACAAGTTCTAACTGCACACTCCTGCCACTAGGGTGCAGGGGAACCTTCTCCAAAAAAAGATGGCCTGAATTAGTGCTCAAGTTATACAAACAAAGCTAGATTCAGCAGGTCTGAATCTAGTCTATGCTACAGTAAACAAGGCGTACCAATTTTGGAAAGAAACAGTGGAAATAAGCAGGCACAATAAGCCTCTAACCAGAAACTCCCAGCTCAGAAGGGTAGAATCTACTCTCGCCTCCCACAAGAGTGCAGACCACACTTTCTTAATGTAAAATAAATGGCCCAAAGCTCAAGTGCTTAAACCAGAACTGATACACTTTTAAAATAACAGACACTAAGCCTTCAATCAGCAACTCCCAAATTAGAAGGATGTAAGCTACCTGTCCTGCCACAACAGTGCAGACCACAAACCTTCTTAATGTAAAACATCTGGTCTTTGGTCCAAGTACGTAAACCAAAAGCTTAGAATAACAGTTACAAGTAAGCAGTAATAAATGCAGGAGAATAAATGCAATTAAGTACTTTTAAGAACAGGCAGCAAAAGCAAAATAAAGTAGGAAGAAACACAAATACAGTAAACGCAGATGAATAAAGTGCAATTTTGTTTCTATATAACAATAGAAAACGAGCAAACTGATTTAAACAAATTACCCAGTTAACCAGTAAACCTGCGGTGGTGGTGCTCCGGTAGCGTTGTCGCCTCACAGTAAGACGCTGTCCGGTTCGATTCTCAGCTAGAGCGTCTTCTGCGTGGAGACATGCATGAATGGACGTACCTTCATTGAAGGTTGTGCGTCAGGGCTGGTAACTCGGCATGTAAAAATAAACTACCAATCATTAGCGGACCGGAGTTCTGCTGTGGCGACCCCTAACTGGGAAAAGCCAAAAGACACAAACAAACCCAGTTAACCAGTAAAAAGCTCAAAACTGAGCCCTGTTTCAGCAGTCTTTAATCAGACAAGTTCTAACTGCACACCCCTGCCATACAGTATTTGTAACATCTCTGGGTGACAAGGGGGAGGAACTGCATATGTATACAGAATCTCCACCAAACATCACTGATCTCTCCAGTTACTCCTACTTTTGAACTCCAGCTTATGCTTGAAGAACACAGCAAATGTCTTAAGAATGACAATATCACATAAAGAATTTGACACAAGATTCCCACACCTGATTTCTCACACCCATCAATCACTGTAACCTCCAGCTATTTTCTCTGTAAACTCATATATAAGCCTCCTTCCATATTATCTACTGTCTACCACCTACGTCTTTCTGTTTCTATTGTATCTAGTTAATACTATCTAACTTTACATCTTAAGTGACAGTGCAAGTATTTTGCTACCGTCACTGTTATATACTAATCTGTGTCACTTCAAATGTTTGTACAATTCTTTTGATTCTGGATGTCCTTATCTTACTGAATATACCTGTTGCTGGTATAGAACTGCATCTGGGGCTGAGATGAAATTTGTCAGGGTTGATCAGTGCTCTACCCTTGGTAAATAAATGTAAATAAATAAATAAATAAATAAATAAATAAATAAATGTTCAACTAGTTAGTTAAAAAGACAGAGAGCAGAAGAGAAGGAAAAATGAAGGCTAACAAGATCAGAGTTATTACCGTATGCATTTTTTCTTCAGTTGAATGGAAGAAAGGATTCCAGTTTGATGACTCATAGTGAGGCAATACTGCAACTAGGTGTCCATACCCTTTGGGTAGCATTTGCATTCAGCAGTTTAAATGGAATTCATGGTAGAATTTTGGAAAGGGTTGCAGTGATTTTATACCTTTAGGGAGAGATGCACACATTTTGGGGACAAGAACTGACAAGGAGTGCTCAGTGCATTTCAATTTAGTTTGGAAGGTTGAAAGCTTAGCATTGACCGCAAGAGAGTTAATTAGACTATACGGGTTCCTGTCTGACAATTCCAGATTAACTCAATAACAGAATGTAGCTTACACATAGTCTTGCATTCTAGAGTATTTTCTGAAAAATCAACTTAAATAGCATACGATGAACAAATGTAAACGTTTTGCGAGCAATGACAGCTATTAAAGTTGTACAAATAGTAAAGATATCAGTAAGAGGTATTCTTGATGCTGCTATTACTCAGTGCATCTATAGTCTTTTCATAACTACTACAATATATTATAATGCATGCAAACCCAGAATAACATTTTTGCTAAACTTTCACAAACAATGTATCATATTTTGGAAACTGTATAATCTAAACGTATATTCATATTTTGGAAACTGTATAATCGAAACATATATTCTTAGAGCACTTTTATTAACCATATATAAGTTCACACAACAGCAAGAAATTCCTGCCTGAAGTACTGTTTAAGATATTTACAGAAAATGAAAACTATGCTTAATTGCATAATTAGCAATATAAATAACAGTGAATATGTTTTGTGCAACTTACAGTGCAAATATCAATGCCAGTTTACTTCTATAACATCTAAGGTTTCACTTTGTGTCACTCATTTTTTTTTTTAAGTAAATACTTACAAACAACTGTCAATATATCCCATACAGTGTGATATAAATGGGCATTGGCAATGAATTTTCTTGTCTTCCTCTATGGCATTTCAAACTATATCCTTCAATACCATGTAGGTCTCCCAGTTATGAAAATATGACCATAAATACAAAAATATTAATAATGTGACAGACTGATTAATTTGTCTACTGCCAGATTTTCTAGAGCCAAAAACGTTCTCACCAATGGAACTAAAACTACACTTGCCACTACTTATCTCCTCCCCTCTAGGCATCACAAAAATCAAAATTTGAACAATGTTATAACAAAATTGCCAAATTTGCAGCAAATACCACTTTCAGAACCCACCTCTCTTTAGACCTTAAAAGCCTAACTAGGTTAGAACTACCCCATCTACTAATGTACATATCTTCTTACCACCTATAAAATTATCCAGCATTCATCTGCTCGTCAAGCACTAAATAGCATTCTACACAACTATGCTCCCAGTTGGTCATTACTATTCAGTGACCAACAACTCCCATCTGTTTACAAACCTATTAACTCTGCTGGGCATTGTCTATACTCATAACAAGTTGCTAAGTTCCTGGAACTCCTTGCCTGTATCCATCAGGTCAATACCATCTCTCCCTTCAAAACCATTCTGAAAGACATCCTAGTCAAAAGCTGGTGCTGTTCTTGCTCAACACCAGGATAAACTATAGTCCTAAATGTGAACAAATACCTCATAATACCTTACACCTCCTTGCTCTCCTTTCTTCATTCACTTACTTACTTCTATCAGTTTCTCTCTCAGGCTGTCTCACTAAATATAACATAAGCCTGCTTTTCTCACTTCATATTGCAATTCCTGTTTGTATTATACTAACTTACTTTTAATTTCACTATAAACTCACTAAAATTTCTAAATGTTAAATCATTGCTATATAACTTGTATCTATTTTTAATTGATGTTTTCATATTATATCTAATTTGGGATAATTATTTAAACTGTAGATGTTATTTGCATTATTTTTGAAGACTGTAAAATTATTGTTCTTAAAATGTTTTGTAATATTATGGAGCTTTTCTCTCCGGATCTCCACTGAAAATGGGATCCTTCCCAGGCCGGACTTTCCTGGTAATCAAATGTCAGTAAATCAGTAAATAAATAAATAAATACTGCAGGATATTGTTGATTAGCCATCTTAGTGTCATTTTATTAACAACACCTCGCCCTTTCTAATACTGCCTATTATTAGCTGGTAAGTCACTTAGTTAAATAAGCTACACCCAAAAAAGGTCTAAATGCAATAAGGAGCTATGGGTGTTAAATGGAAGTATACAAAAAAGTCATTACAGGCTTGAATAAGAGTTTTAAAGATCATAGTTCTCAGGAAGAGGGTTGTCCTCTTAGGGATGGGTGGCTGCTTTATTTTTGCTGGTGTGGAGCAATGTAGTGGTCATAATCATATCTGATTTCAGTTTTCTTTTTGAACTTTCTCTATGAGATTGTTTTTTTTTTTTACATATTTCCCTGCTACCTGTCCTGCCTGTAGTAACCAACTTTCTGGCACTCTTCCATTTAATGAACGGTAAGCATAGTGCATCTTAAGCAGACTTGCAGTTCATTTCAGTCACCTAATGACTAGTATTGCAGTACTTAGTTTTACTTTTTACTATGCTTTATCTTATAACTTCTTCATCCAGCACTGTGTACACAAAGTACAACATGTATTTTCCTTCTGCATCCTGTACTGTATTCTCCATTTCCTATGGAAGCAAGCAATAAGCCGCTCAGCTTCTGTTTCCTGGCAAATCAACCATAATAACTAAATACTGTCATGCTAGAGTTGGGTAGACCATATGCTAAAAATGAATTAACCCCATGTTTTTCTCATCACATGGAAACTAAGTTGATTCCATTTATCTTGCAGCTTAATTAAATCTTAGATGTCCAAGGAAAAATAAAAAAAAACATTAAGGCACTCTGTCTCAGCAGACATCATCACTCAGTGGACTTCAATCAACAAATAAAACTGTGTAACAACATAAGTAGCTTTACTGACAACTATGCATTACATCAACTTCAAATGTACAGAACCATTACATCAACGGACAGCACTTTCCCCAAAAATAAAGCCACTAACGTTAAAGTTAGTTTAACATATTGCATTTCTTCCACTTTAGTGGCTGGAGAAAGAAAACTGAAAATGCTTGTTTAAACATTTTTTAGTGTTTTTTTCTTTGTTAATTATTTCCCCCAGACAGTATGGGTCAATGGCCAGTTGTGATCACTGTACTATCACAGAAAACAAATGCAAAATAAAAAAATAAAATAAAATTGCTCCCACACATAGATGTTAGTGTTCCAAATGAAAAACTGGTAGCCACATTGCTAGTCACAAAAAGTTAATTAACACAAGAATACATAAGGAAACAGAATCAGATGGGATGCTGCCAGATAGTCTGATGCAAGAAAGTTAATCTTTAGCTGGTGAAACGATTGTCTTTAACTGTTTACGGCCCATTAGCAGCTTGTATTTCACTATGTGGTGGTGGTGGTGGTGGGGGGGGGGGGGTATAAAAAAAAAAACTTCACTTCCTTGTCTTATACAGAGCAGGACTTCAAAGCAGCCCCCAAGCAGCTGCTGTTTGGTAATTCAAGATCTCATATCTCTGGGTAAAAGACAGCCCTCTCAATGGCAGCAAGTCTGGCAGAGTTAGACAACAATAAAACGACTGAATAAGCAAATGTTTTTACAGTCACAATGCACATGTACAGTTAATGCTTAACATGTTTACAGCAGACTTCCTCTCTGAAGAGGGAGGCATTAATAGTAACTGACAAACTCCCATTGAAATCTGTGTAGCTACTGAAGGCTACAGCTTTAGATGCTGCGTGGGAGGTATTAGTAAAATAAATGAAAAAAAATGTCACTCAGCTGCAGTGCTAAGAAGGCCCAGTTCCAGCTACAGATGAAGAATCTGACAAGGTCACAACAAGAGTCGTAATGTTTCCCTCCATTTAGTTAACCATTTTTTGGCATCACAGAAAATGACACAGAGAACAGGCAGAGTTCCAAGAGCTCAACTTCCAGTTACCAAATAAATTGTCATTCAGATTCCCAGCAGCACAGCAGGACCTTTTCATTGTGCTTTTGTAGTGAAAAACAAAAGTTAGCATTGGAACAGTTTTCTCCGACAAACAAAGTGTAACTAGACACACTGTGCTGATATGGTATAGCATGGCCACATTCTTACATGGTTGAGTCACCCCCTGATACTGCCTCTACTAGTACAAGGGTAACATACTTGAACCTGCTATATAAGCAATCACTTTTTTCATCTTTTCAGACATATTTTCAAATAATGTACCAGTGTGGTACATCCTACACAAGATCCAGTATTGCTTTTTTACATTGTGTCCCTCAGCCGCCTACACCTACATAATGATGTCTGAAAAAACACTGACACCAAGCTCATCTGCAAGATTCTGCAAGATTCTCCTTTTTATTCTGGACTGAGTGAGCTAATTTCCCCCTTCTTCTAGTTTGTTAGTGCATTGCTACTGTTTGCATTCTTTCATTTCTACTTCTTATTGTGTTTACTAACAGTCATGTAGATGACTGTTTTTTGGTGTTTGTACAATAACACGTATTCTTGACTGACACATGACTCCCTTCTCCATCCTTTTAAATTGATGACACATTTCAGCTTTTTGTTGTAGCACCTTGTTTACAGATGCTGCAGCTTCACTTATCAAGTGCCTGGACTAACTTTCCCAGTAATCAAATGTCAATAAATAAAATAAATAAATGCTCTTTTACTTTAAAAATTACACATGGTGCTGCGGTAGCGTTGTTGCCTCACAGCAAGACGTTATCCCGTTCAATACTCAGCTAGAGCGTCTTCTGTGTGGAGGCATATGTGAATGGGTGTGCCTTCGTTGAAGGTTGTGCATCAGGGCTGGTAACTCGGCATGTAAAAATCCACTACCAAACATTAGCAGACCGGAGTTCCGCTGTGGCGACCCCTAACCGGAATAAGCCGAAAGACACAACAAAAAAAAAGTAATATGTTTTGGACATCCAATCTTTCTTTAATGTATCACATATCTTTCAACTTACCTCACATGGTGCTGAAGAAAGTCTGAAAGGTATTCAGGCATTTTTATTTAATCTTGTCTGACTGAGCAAGTGAATGGATTCAAAGCACCCCCCCAAATAATAATAATAATAATAATAATAATAATAGTATTAATGGCTGTGAACAGTCTGGTATGTGAATATAGTTCTTTTCACACATTGCTGTATTATTCATATGATGGCGCAGTGGTGCAGCGGTAGCGTTGTCGCCTCAAAGCAAGAGGTTCTCTGGTTCAATTCTCGGCTGGGGTGCCTTCTCTGTGGAGTCTGCATGTCCTCCCTGCGTTCATGTGGGTTTCCTCCGGGTGCTCCGGTTTCCTCCCACGTTACAAAGACATGCATCTGGAGCCTTTCTCCCCAGGCCTCTGCTGAAAATTGGCTTTGTTCCAAGTCAGACTTTCCCGGTTAATAAATGATAAATAAATAAATAAAAATAAATTAATTTGCAATAAAATCTGAAATGAAGCTTAAACTCAATATAGCTATCACAGTTAATGAATTCCACCAAAACTTTCCACAGGTCATAAACTATTAAAAAAAAAAAAAAAGACTGGTATATCCTTCCAACTTCCCCAAACATAGAGCCCAGCAATCAAATGAAACAGTCTGCCTCTTAATGGTTATGTAGCTAATGAACCACAAATCTTGATTTACTGCTCATTACTATGTAATCATAAACCTATTCCACCCAAAACAATCTTTGTTCCTAGGGAGTATTTCAAATGTTCTTTTTTTATGATGCCTTGGAATACATTCATCTTTTATAAGCACTTTTCTGTCAAGTCATTAGTTTTATGTTTGTACCTACCACTTTTCTTCATCTTCTACTTGAATTCCTATTGACTGAAACCTGTAATATGGTCTGTGCTCTTCCTGTTCCACAATGACTGTTTCCTCTGGGCCATCCACCTGGAAGCAGACAGTGAAAAACAAAACCGGATTAGTCATACTTAAGGGAAAATAAAAGTACTTCTTTGTTATCATGTCAGGGTGTTACACCTGTTTTTTAAAGTTAACAACTTGTTTATGACACTCAGATAACTGCCTGGTTGAGAAAGAAAATAAAAGAAGCAACTGACACATCTGTTGGTAGATATAATACAGTTGGAATTCTGATAATGAGATGAGGAAAACTGGCCTGTAAGAGAAAATAAATCAAAGCCAATACTTTGTTTTTCTGTACATTTGTATTACTCAGAGGACAGAAATCTAGCCCTTCGCGTGTGTGACAGGACAGATTTTTCTGTCTTTCTTGCCTGTTCTCTTGATTCCTATTGTGGAGGATGATGTCTCTGAATCTTAACCTAAAGATGCCACCTTGCCTGTGAAGAAATCCTCTTGGCACTGTCACATTGCTCAAACCATACCCTTCTGCACAAAAAATGATGCCACACAGCAACAAGAATCTGAGTGTACTTTCACTCTCCTACCACAGCTGCATGTTCATCAGGCTTGCATTTCTGATGTGCTGCATGTCTAACAACCTTCAAGCTCTGTGGTGTCATCAGAATAGCAGAGAACCCTGTGTCATCTCAGATGAGAAAGCAGAGCAGGACATGGGTAGCTTTGTCTTTCCTCTCTTTCCTGTTCAGCTCTAGGAGTTTCATGTTCGTTAATGAACTAGGGTCACCTGTGGTACGACTGTACAGATTGCACCTGTGCCCGAAGTCAGCAACTGAAAAAAATGTGAAAGCTTAAAAGACATTTTACTAGTGCAGACAAACTAAGCCCTATGTACCAGGAGAAACCAGATGGGGAATAAATCCTGATTTATTATATTTATTTTAATGATTTATAATTGGATGACTATGGTAAGGTAACCATTTGAAATGTCAGAACCTATTAGAGTAAATCCCAAAATACAGAGACTGAATGGCTAAAAGATCGGAATTACATATACTAAGTCTGAGATGCCATTTCTTGGAGTATTCCCTTTTCTCCAAGATATGGCAATCTAGGATTTGGTATAAATTTGGGGGGGGGGGGCTCTTGGCTCCCACATGGGGTGGGGGGTGCAGCGGGGCTTGCTCCCTGCAAAAAAAGTTTTACGGAAAAGACAGATTTTTGAAAGTCGCTCTTCTCCCTGTTTTTTCAGCATTTTGTCACTTGGCATTCTAAGTGTCGACATTTCAAAAGGGAGCCCTGTGGTAATGTTCAGATAGACTACTTTCGTACATAAGCTGGACAAAAGTGTCTAACTTGAAGCATTTAGTGTTCTAGAGAACTCTGAAAATATGTTGCTTGTGGTGGATAAATCGGGTCTATATCAATTCGTCGAAGTCTAATTACAGAGAACAGCTGTTCATTTAACCAAAATCACCGAACAACCATTCATCGAATGTTCACATCAGCAAAAGTTTTTCCCAAGGAAGGAAATGACTTGGCCAACAGACCAACTGACACACACACCACAGTACATTAATCTCACTAAATTCAGAGGCTATGGCCCCCACACCCCCCTACTTACATATACTAACTCCAAGATCACACTACAGTAGGGAAAAGGGTAAATTTCCATATGTTGGCCAAACTTCTGTCATTACAATCCACCAATATCAGTTGATATGCACAATCTCTGCAAAAGTAAAAGCCATCTGAATAATTCTACATTAAAGCAATCTGTAACTAATGACAATGTTGCTGTTAGCAAACAAGTTTTTATTTTATTGTTTCACCTACAAATTCAGTGCCTGCTGCCCTTAAAGACTAAATTGCCTATGATACGTTTAAAAAAAAATGGTAAGCTGGTAATATTGCGATAGGGAATGGATGACAAACGGACATAGTTACTAGGCATCTCATCCAAGGGAGGACATACTCAGGACTGCAACCCCCCCCCCCCCCCCAAGTACAACAATCCTTCTAATCCATCTACATGCTGCAGGAGTAGACCCTACAGCCTTCTGTATCAAAAGCAAGTATGCTACCTGTTGTGCTACTAACACTGCTTTTAAATTCTATAGCACAATAGTGATGACCATTTGCATATTGAAAACTAACTTAGCATGAATAGCAGTAAACTTCTCATTCCTTGAAGCTCACAATTCCTTGAAAATGCAGTGAAACTCATACAAATATCTTGGTAGTTGATGTAGAGGATTCAGGCTCTTGTGTCCTGCAACTAAGGTACAGGGTTTGAGCTTGAGCAAATCAACTAACCTGCCATCCCGAACTAGGGCATTCACATATGTACACACCTTACCTCTCTGCTTAATTTCATGAACACAGGTCTATCAGGAACATCTTGTTTATTTTGTGTGCGGAAATGAATAAGCAAGCAGCAGATGTGTATGTGCATTGATGCATGCAGGGATTCACAGACACAGAGGGCATTCTTAAAGAGCACGTGTAATTATGTTTTAATTGAAAAGTATATATGACAGCCCTCCATCCATTGGACCCCCCCCCCAGCCAGTGGGCCCTAGGTGACTACCTAGGTTGCCTAGTGCTGGATCCGACTCTGCCTGTGGTGGCCTAGCAGGCAGATGTTGAAATCCCCTTGTACGATTATGTTGCACATGTTCAGTAAGGCATCTAGCTGGGAATGTACAAGGTTGTTGAATTTTTTCTAAGTTGTTGGAGGTAAGTAGGGTACTGTGTGAACGTATTTTCTGGTGCATTGCTCAGGACAATTTTGATAATCATCCAATCAAGGATGTAGTTGACATTTTTTTGCATTCTAAGTGCTATACTTAGATGGTTTTGGTGTAGAATTTGAATTCCCCCACCAATATGTTTTTAGCCTAGTATTAAAGATGTAGCTGTATACTAGGGAGAAATGGTGAAGATCTTTTAAGAAGTCTTTAATCCAGAATGTGCTAATGGAAACTACATATGGTGTATTAGAATTTATAATAGGACCAGTTTATTGGCTATTCTTGCAGGATTCATTAAGCAGCATTTGGAATCAAGGACATTAACAACAGCTGAGGGTCTTGATTTTTATGATGTACATGGAATGGACAGGGTTTAACTTTATATACCCCTACTGTAGGAGGAAGACGACTGCATGGTCACTAGCTGGTGTCTGATGTACCTGCTGTATTTACCCAAGGACTTTTTTTTGTCTTTTTGGTAGTCTGGGCTTAGAATGAATCTGTATGTTAATGTGGTTGGTAAAGGGTTTATGGCTTCAGTTTGCAAGATGTATAGTTTTGGAAATAATTTTTGAGGACGTATGTCTCCTCTGTATTGTGTTTTTGGTAATAGTGATTGGTAGAAGATCCTTTAGTGTGCTTTGGTAGTACTTCTAAGAAGAAGAGAAAATAATTGGGAAGGTCATGCGGAATAATTACTTTAGCATTTTAGACAGACATAAATGCAGATGTACAGATAGGTAGGCATTGTAGTACAGAGTGGTCAATCTTTATTTAATTTTATTTGTATTTGTTAAATGGGGTAGAGCATTGATTTCCATGGACCTTTTTCAAACTTCACCTGAGAGCACTGTCTGGTTAAGTGACTTGATTAGAGTCACACAGCTAGGAAATGGAGGCTGAAGGAATTAAACCCTAGGCAGGCCACTGGACCATAGGAAGCACTTGTTAGCACTTTAATCCTCTATGCCAACTGTCAGACAGAGGGTAATTGCCAACTCTAAATGGTAAAGTATAAGTTACCCAAAAGTTTGTCTGGTGTAAAGGAACATAGTTGCTTTAAATTGGACTGATTATTTACCTTTGTTTATAGGTTCATAGGTTCATAGGTAGGTACTAGGCTATCGGCCCAAGGGCCTATGCAAGCCTAGCCAACAAGGTTCCCTGGATTACACCACCCAGGAAAGTTATTTTCCTGTGCCACTGATGAGCAGACACACAGAAGTGATCCCCGGGGTGTATTTCCTATTTCCCATCCACTCATCAAGATTTTTCTTGACGAGTGCTAATGAAGAACTTTGCTTGACATAGATGGGTAGCCTGTTCCAGAGTATGGGAAGTCTCTGGGATAGGAATCTATCCCTCCAGCATGTCCTGTTTATTGTGGCGACAATGTTTAGGTCCCTAGAGCATGTAGCTCAGAGGGATTGGGATTTCTTTAGGTGTAGCATGTCCAACAGCTCTGGGTTTGACATAGCTTTATATGTTAGGCAGAGATCTCCTCTGAGTAGGCGATATGCTACAGAGTAAAGCTGGAGTTTTTTGAGGCGGTCAGTGTAGGGCATTTGTTTGAGTCCAGTAATCCTCTTTGTGAGGTACTTCTGTGGCCTTTCCAGCTGCTGCAGATGTCTTGTGAGGTACATTCCAAAAGGGGCGTTGTACTCTATAATGGGTCTAATGAGTGATGAGTAGAGGGTAACAATGACCTCTTTTTTCCTGGATGAGAACCCTTTTATGATGAGGTGTGCCACGTAGAAGGACTTCCTGACTACTGTGGCGATGTGACTATCAAAGGAGAGACTACTGTCCACCTGAGTCCCAAGGTCTCTTATCACGCATTCATTGTTAAGTAGATTGCTCCCTATGTGGTAGTTCATGGGTACAGAGTTTTTACCAAAGGGGATGACACTGCACTTTTTGGCATTGAGCTTGAGGCCATGGCTCTGACACCAGGCATCTGTCTCAGAGAGGCCCTTCTGTAGGATGTTCACATCATTTGGGGACTTGACTATGGCTCCTAGTTAGCAGTCATCTGCGAACTTCATTAGCCAGAGGCCTTCTCTGTTAGCCTGTACTTCAGAGAAGTAGATACCAAACAGGAGCGGTCCCAAGACGGAACCCTGTGGTACTCCACTTGTCACTGGTTTGAAGTCAGATTTGGAGTCTGCAACTTTTACAGTGTGGGTTCTGTCAGTGAGCCAGTTGGCAACCCATCTTATGACGTAGGGATTTATGCCTAGTTTATTGAGTTTAGCTATAATTCCAGAATGGGGGATGGTGTCGAAAGCCTTGGCGAGGTCAAGATAGGCTGTGTGAACCACTTTACCCTCATTTACAGCTTTGGTGACTGCCTCAAAGAAGTCGATCAGGTTCAGGAGGCATGATCTGCCTTTCACAAACCTGAACTGGGTGGGATCCAGAGTTTGGAGGTTACCAATGTCTTTGTTTATGAGTTCCATGATGATACATTCCATGGCTTTGCAGACCAGGCTCGTCAGGCTAATAGGTCTATAGTTCCTGGGATCAGTGGTGGCTCCGCCTTTGTGGAGTGGGATAACTGTTGCTGTGTGCCATTCAGTGGGCACAATGCCTGATGTGAGGCTATTATTGAACATGATGCTTAAGTGGGGAGCCAGTTCATTCTGAAGTTCGTGTAAAACGCAGCCTGGGATGTTGTCCGGTCCCATGGATGCTGTGTTTTTGGCTTTAGAGAGTGCAGCTTTCACCTGCGTAGTTGTGATTACAGGGACTCTGCATTCTTCCTGTATAGATATGGGCCCTTTAGGGGGTGAGGGGGGGGGGGGTAAAGTTAGCACTGAACCTATCTGCCAGGATGTTGGCAATATCAGCTGGTTCTGTAATTGTTGAACATGTTTCTTTAAAAGCAGAGAGGATTTGCTGAATTAGCCAGATGAGATTTACTAAATAAAGCAATTAGCTCATTAGCATTTCTGAAATATGGAATTTTATACTGTAGCAGCTTATACACAAATATTTCAGAGTATTTTCTGAAAAATTAAATTCAAAAGTATAATCTTATTTTATTCATTCATTGTTGACCAGGTCAGTCCCACTAGGCTAGCGGTCTCTTTTTCAGGAGAGATTTGAGATGTAAATTTGGTTAGAGCATCATGGAACTTCCTCTGGTCTTTTTGGTACAGTGAAATCTTTTACATCCACCTGAGTTATCCCCATCTCAAGCAGATGTAACATTAGTTTACCATGTAATCTGAACGAGAGCACACTTAGGAGTGCAGCACCCCTAATGTTGCACTGCAGTGTCATTAATCTAACCCCCTTAGCGGGAACAGAGCCAACAGCTTTCAGGTCTGCCAGCGTGAAAGGTAGAAATTCTACATGTTGCACCACTGAGACTGCATAAACCAAGCAAATGTAAATATCTTGTAAACAGTAAATGCTGTTAAAAATGTACAAATGTTGCTAAAAAGGAACTCTCACTAATATTATGCTTGTGTAAATGATTTTTTTAATTTCTATTTTCTGACTGGGTAGAACAGTTGTTTGAGACCATTTTCATTCATGACCTGGGTACCAAGTACAGTTACAACAATGTGTTTTGAGTATTTGTATAAAAAGCATAAACAGTTAACAGAAAGCAAGCATACTCACAGAAAATAACACTCTGACTATATAAAATTAATTAGCAAAAGTACAGAAAAGAAATAGAGCAACAATAGCAGACATTACACAATGATGAAGTCATTTAGATGCCATCTATAACTATAGTTAATTGACTGAACAATGTGCCATCTCTTTTTTTTTTCTTTTCTTTGTAGCGAAAGTTTTTAGTGGGAAGACAGGAGACAGAAGAACATTAGTAGATTTCATACAGCTGGGGCTGAAATAACAAGCAGAGGACCACATGGTGATAAGGAAACTAAAGACACTGAAATTAGGTGAGTTTAAGCTTAGACTTGATGGTGTACCAAGGTAATGTGCTTAAAGTGTAGGAGTCTGTAGAGGAACTGATTAAGTTGCGTCTCTAAAGTAATTACACTTATATGTGTTCTTTATGTGAGATTTTGTTTCTTGAATTGCTTGAAATCAATGCTCTGTCTAATTTGGGATGGAGGAGACTTCCATTTGGCAGGTACAGTATTACTGAAGGACATTTCTCGTATGGAAAGGACAAAGAGGGGTCTATGGAATGAGTATGTGATCAGCTCATTATCAGAGCATGTAATGAGAATATTAAATGTATAATCTGAGCATAAGAATGTACTGTATTTATTATGTATTAATTTAAATGTGGGGGTGGACAGAAGCCCTATGGCTCATGCAATAACAAGGAACCAGTTGGAGGATCAGTTCTCATTACTAGGACACAAGTCTATCAATCTACATATGTTATTTACTATGGATTGAAAGCACTTGCATTTTGGGTAGAATATAGTATAGTGACTGGTAAGGGGATGTTCGATTATAGGTTTGAGAACTTGAATAGCCAAGCAATTCCTGGCTGGTTGGGGAAGGGTGACTAGAGATGGGGGTGTGCGGCTTTAAGTGGGTCATTTATCTTTGAAGTAATAAATCAGTTTGTGTTTTGAAGATGAGTGTGGGTCTGAGGGATAGACTTAGATATTTTTATTGTTGAATCACTTGAATGAGGATGTTATCTGGAGTTGAAGAAGAAAAAAATCATTTAGTAGATCTCTTTTGACTGTAGTAGAGAAGGACTTGGTTCAGTTTAGAAAAATAGTGTCTGTGTAATTTAGTACACAGATTGCTAATGAACAAGGGGAAAAGGATTAAAACAGATCTTTGGGGGGACACCCGAGCTCTAACAAACAATATTTTTGAGTTATACTGTCCTGATTTGATTTGTAAGATCCAGCTGCTAGGCTAGATTCTAAACCAAGCACTGGTATTAGTCAAAAATGAAAATGATTGTAATTTATCTAAAAGGTTATGGTGCTTATCACTCTTAAAAGCTCAGGTGAGGTATATAAAAGTGTACTTGTATATTTTCCCTATTCTAACCTGTTTTTTATAGAGATTGTATAAATAACTGTCAAGGTATTGGGTTCATTTTAACGCTATACTTACTATGCATATTTGTTGAAGTACTCAATTATTCCGTTGTATAGGAGATTTTCAAAAGCTTTGGTTATGGACATAGTACAGAAATGGATCAGACATCCTATGGGCCTGAGGGGGAAAATCTTATTTGTAGTATGTGGATTATGAGGGAGTGTTTAAACTAACCAGGAACAACTCCAAATGTGAAAAAAAAAAACATTACAGATGTGAGCTAGAAGTTGAAATAGTAGATTTGCTGCCATATTGAGGAAATGGAGGTGTAAACTGTTGGGATTAGGATTAGGTTTAGTATCCAGCCTATCCCATCCAGTTCCAAGGAAATCATGTCAATTCGCCTCTACTTTGGATTCACCGAGTCAAGCAGAGCGGTAATGAGCTAGTGTATCACGTGTATAGCAGATACCCTAAGATGTGTGAAGGTGCAATTGGGGGGTGCTCATGTAGAATCCTGTAGTGCTATTTACATGTGCATAGACACTGGCACTGCAGGATTCTACATAAACAATAGTGAATGCATTTACATGAACAGACTTTAATGAATATTAAGCAAACAGTATTTCAGCAGTCAAAGCAAAACTGGCAGTTATATGAATGCTAGTGTCACATAGGCCAAACAGAGAGTTTAGAGCCCCTGGTTAAAGCAAATATCACATAAAGAGGACAAGTAGAATCACACACACACACACACACACACACACACACACACACACACACACACACACACACACACACACACACACACACACACACACACACACACACACACACACACAATCAGAGGCACTGAGAATCAAACAACCTGTCTTAAAATTAATATAAATGACAAGGGGTAAGAAAAACATAAACAATGCCTACAACTGATAGCCAATTTTGGCCTAATAACCTGTGAGGATACTGAAACAGCTGAGTGGCAGGACTGTGTAAAGTGATGGAAAAATGGTGATTGAATGCAATAACTAGAAGTATGAGTTCTAAAACGTTCCTTTGCTATTCTTGATATTGTTTGAGGTCAAATCAGAGAAATTAGTCACAAATCAGAAGGCTAGCCTAAAAAGCCAGGAGGGTCTGGTGGATCTTCACTCCAGCTGATGCAGAGGTAAGAGAACTGTAAAGTATCTTTGTACATTTGTACTGCTTGAGTCTGGATCTGTGAAGTCAGTCACAGAATACAAGGATAGCCTAAACAGCCTGGAGGGCTGGGTAATCCATTCATATTGCTTACGAGTTACATTCTCTACTTACTTACCAGGGCAAGTACATAGAACATGCATGTAATATTCTCTGATAGTCAAACGTTCTTAGTTATTGTAAATAGCTTGCACATATGGAATATTTAATGCCCATATGTTGTTTTTCTGTATACTCTTGCTTGTAAATTATTTATCTTTATAGAGGTGGTTGTAAAACCCTGGGATGAGCATGAAAATGATTGAAATGGATGAATGATCTACCCCAGTCAACAAAAGTATGTATATACATGGAGTGCAAGGGTACAAGGCCCCCTGCATACAATGTGTGGCAGGTTTTTCTAGGTTTTAGCCTTTTGTGATTGATCTTATGCTGTTCAGGGTTTCAACCATTTGACATTTTAAAAGTATTCTGTATGTATATATATATATATATATATATATATATATATATATATATATATATATGTGTGTGTGTGTGTGTGTGTGTGGGCGCGCGCGCGCGTGTGTGCACCTATATATATTTAGTTATTGACTTATAATTCCATACAGAAATATGTGTGTGTGTATATATATATATATATATATATATATATATATATATATATATATATATACATACATATATATATATATTTAGACATGTATGGCATACATATCTGTATGTATGTGTGCATGTGTTTCTATATGCCATCATGAGATAAACAACATATAACAAAAGAAAGAAACAATTGCACAGAAAAATCAATTTTACTCTGACGGTACCCATATCACTCTTGCAAAACTTAAGGAACTCTGGACCTTGTTCACATCAACCAAAGCCATATGTGAGGTAAAAATAGCTACCCAAATGACGGATAACCACAGAGCCTTCTTTATCTATGTTACAAATCTCAGAAACACAGCCCAGCACTGCAAAGAGTTAATAGTAAAGAATATCAGATACTCAAACCCACACTACATAGCCTATATACTAGTAGACAAATTTAGTTCAAACTTCACCCCCTTCTCCTCTCAGATATCAGATCACATACATGCATCTATGCTCTCCTCAAATACTCCAAGAACAAGTCCTCAAGGCACAATCCAAGACCAAGAACACTACTTCCATAGGTCCAGATAACATACTGGACTGCCTACTGGTTAGCCTGAAACAGACTTTCCAGTCCAATAAAGGCGGTTATTCAATATCAGCCTCCAAACAGGCTTTGTGCCAGAAAATGCCATGCCAGTAGTTCCAGGTAATTATACACACTTGTAGCCCCACCCTTGTGCAAGAGAATGACCTTTGTTTTCCATTCATCCAGCACAAATTCTGTTTTATGGCTAATGTTGAATAGCCTCTGTAGGGGAATGGACAATTCATATTTCAGGCTAGCAGATAGGCATCCTAGTATGTTATCTGGGCCATTAGACATAGTGTTCTTTACTTTAGGTAATGCCTTAAGAATTTGTTCTTGGGAAATTTGAGAGGAGAGTAATGTGGGTATATGATCTGAGAATACTGGATGGGAGAAGAGAGGGCAAAGTTGGTCTTGAATTTGTCCCCTAGTAGATTGGCTAAGTCCTCTTTGTCTGAGTATGTGATATCATTTACTGTTAGCTCTGTGCAGTGTTGGGCATTGTTTCTGTGATTTTTAACATAGTTAAAGAAGGCTTTGTGGTTATCTTTCACATTGTTGGCAATTAATACCCCATATCTGGCTTTGGTTGATTAGATCAGGATTTAGAGTTCCTTGTTTAGTTTAGCAAGACCATTTTGGGGGTTCTTGAGACTTACATTTATTTTTGCATATAATGTTTTTTTTATTATTATAAAGCCTGTCTATATTAAGGTTCTACCATAGATGTACACTTTTGAGTTTTGCATAGCATTTATTTCTGAGGAGAACAGCTGCATCTATGCAGCTGTTTACATGTGCATAGAGCTTGGCACTACAGGATTATAGAGATGCAGCTGGATCATTGAGATGAAAGGGGTATTTTAATTTAGTCAGGTCACCACTAAGTTTTAGTAGATTAGCCTTTGCATAGTCCCCAAATACTGAGTTACTGGAGGATTCTTCTGGCTTCATTCTTTAGATGAATGTGACTGACTTGTAGCTCAATTTGATCAGGGAGGAGGTTAAAGTAGATGTGAAGAAGAGCTGTACCATACTGGTAAATACCAAGTCCAGTATTTTATCTCCCCAGATTGGGGTGTGGACTAATTGGTCCAGGGAGTGTGCACTTACAAAGTCTAGAAATTTTTGGGCATATATGTCTGAGGATGTACAAGTCCCCCATTTGATGTTGGGATTATTGAAGTCTCTTAGGATAATTGTTTTTGGCTTAGTACATAGGGACCCCATACCGCTTAGGTAGGAGGTATGGGTCAAGGTGGACATAGAGGGGTCCTGCAATTAGCTATCATGTGATAAATGGTTTTGTTTATAGTAAGGTGGAATTGGAGGAGTTCCAAGTTATTTTGTCTAACAATTCCGGAAGTTTTTAAAACAGAAGAGACCTCTATCTTTAGTGCCTACTTACAATGCAATGAGCCTGTACAAGTGATATATGTTTAACAGATCACTCTTTGTAAAAATATAGTTATCTCAACATCAATCAGCTCTCCCCTTACTTAAGGTGTTCCATAAGGCTCAGTGTTAGCCACCCTTATATTTTCCCTTTTTCATAGTAAACTACCTGTATAGTTACCTATACTACCAATCATTCTTTGTACATACTGCATGGTTATTTACAGATGTGGCCACTCTCATGCTACACTCAAAACGTCCTAAAACTAGTAAATGACTGCCTACAACGAATAAAGCTCCTACTGAATCTTAGGAAAGCAAAGGCCATGGTTCTTGGTACCAAAAAAAAAAACAAACTCTCATAAAACTCTCATCAGTATCAAAAAACAGGTATATTATAGATGACTATCAATAACCACCAGAAAGCATACATTTCTTCAAATATCTCATACAGTGGCTTGACCAAATGTTACATTCCCACAATCATAATGAACATACTAAAGCAAAACTCAACAAACTACTATATTGGCTTGAATATGGTTCCCATAAATTTCGCTTTTCTCTCCTCTGAAGGTAGAAATGATGTCAATTCGCCTCTACTTTGGATTCACCCAGTCAAGCAGAGCGGTAGTGAGCTAGTGTATCACGTGTATAGCAGATACCCCAAGATGTGTGAAGGTGCAATTGGAGGGTGCTCATGTAGAATCCGAATTATATATCTGGAATACTGGCCATTGGTAATAACTGTAGCCTGTAAGGAAAGCCTCTTCTCTCCTTGCTCCAAATTACCTCCAACCACGTGTGCAGGTTCATCACGGTACACCCATCTTAAATACCACTGTTTTGTTCTTACCAAGGCAAAGTGTCTTTCAGTGCAAAAAAGGCAAATCATAGAGATACTGCCCTTCAAAATGCTTACAACAGAATAATTCCCTTATTTGCGATTTGACTTTAGGAAAAGGAATTAGAATTTCAGGTCCAGCTGTCCCTCCCTACAAACCCCCTGTATTGCAAACACTTATGATACACTTCAGTACAGTAGCCAAAATTTCTATATACCAATTTCCAAACTGTCAGAGTTCCCCGTTACACAGTAAATGACTTGACTCCTATGTACAATTTCATTCAGAGTTGAAAAACCTCTTTCTGACAGGATGCAGTAACAATGCTTCACAACCAATGTTAGAACTTGACAGTATTAATATACCAAGGCCTAGATTCACAACATAAGAGGCTACTTCAGATATTCTTCTGTAAAGTTTAAAGTATTTTTGTAAATAGGATCCATCTGGTATATATATATATATATATATATATATATATATATATATATATATTTTTTTTTTATATTTTGTATATAAGAGTTTACCCTCTTTTTTGCTCTCCTTGTAAGTGTAAAATTTTTAAGACTATTTGACTATGATTACACAAACTATCTGTACTTTTATCATTGCTGTCTTTGTATATATAGGTTTTGTGAATATCTATGTGTGAAGATATGTGAAGGCTGCCAGCCTAGCCAGATAGTAGATAAATCTGTCATTTGTAAATATTAATATGTCATAATATTGTTCTCTTAAATGGAAGAAAATGGTGCTAAATGTTGAACTTCAAAAATGTAACCACATTGCACTCTGCTGGAGGAAAGCTGATAAGACAAGCATTGTATAATTGTTTGATCTCAAAACTCGGGAGCCGATATGTCTGAATGAAGGAATTATTCCTATTGTTTTGAGACCAGAGTTAATGGCTAGAATTTACATGTATAATGTCTTTTATTGCTCTTGCTTCCTCACCAGCTGCAAGATCAAAAGGGCTGTTAAACTCTGAGTTTCTGTTAAGCTGGGAAACAGAAAATAATGATGTAATCTGAAATGAGTCAGTGGTACTGTGTTATCACTTTAAGGATAGAGAGTATCAGAGCATTTTGCATTTGTTTTCAGAACTGACAACATCACCAGCACTGTCTTGCTCTATATGCCAGTTTATTTTAAACTGTGTTTGCTCTTAGATATAGATAGGAAATAGGAAGTCTAGTCTAGCTGTTTTCTGTATTGATGTCAGAACTTTTCTACTGTATTACTTTAAGCATTTCTCTGTGATCTCTGAACTCTTGACTAGCTGTTGACTAGCACTGTGTAGTAAGAAGTATTGTCTTGTGTTCTTATTTATTATTAAATATTTTTAAACCTTTTATGTAGAGATAATTTAAGCTCTAGAGTACATTGCATGTATAAAGTGATACTGTCCAAGCCATTCCAAATAAGCCTTGCTCTTTGTCACACTTACCATTTGGATAATAAAATTGCACAGTAACAATTGGACACCCTTGATAAGAGCCTTATTAGTAGCGGATATTAGTGGTTGGTGGCAAGTGGTACTTCCGTATACTCTGGGCAGAAGGAGCATAGCTGGAGAACCTGTGCCAGCCTTCCCCAGGAGTGTCTGTGTGTTTGTATATAACTCATATCTCAAAGTAAGTGTGTGCCAGCTACTTGGGCAGGGACACGAAGCACTGGTTGGGCAGAGAGGGTGCTCGAGGTTTTAGCTTGACCACTAGACTGAGACCTGGACCCTATAGCTATGCCAGTGAGGAGTCTTATTGGGGATCTGGAGAGAAAGGTAGAAACCAGCCCCAGACTGGCTGTGATCTCTCTGTGCTCTTAAGGGAAATTGTACTTTACTGTGTGTGTATTTGTTATCCTTCCCAATGTGGATGTCCCTCACTGGTATTAGTGTTGAGGACTGAGGCTCCTTGATTGCTGGGGCAATGCACGGGCTTCACACTTTGTAATGTAATATTTTAAGAAATTGCTTTATACTAGAAGGGTTTTAAAACTCAATATGACTTGCTTTACTAAGGAAGTATTTAATCTCTCTTCAAAATAGTAATATTTGACAGCATTTGTTAAGCTTTTAACTTTGTCAGACTTTTTTGTGGAGCATGTTAAACTGAGCATACTGTAGGTGCTTATGTGCTCGCTCCTCCATGTTTGAAGCAGGAACTACATGATTTGGCAGTAGCTCATTCCTACTATAGTCATACATAAACCCTCCCAGAACCCTAATCCTAACCCTAAAAGCTTCATTCCTCTCTAATCCTAATCACAAACTTTGCTCGCTAACCCTAACTCTTAAAACCCCCCAACCACTAGTTAACCTAAATCCGAAAACTCACTCCTTAGCCCTAAAACTCCTAGTTTTTCCTAAAGCTAATCCTAAACCTTGCTTCCTAAACCTAAAAATTCCATACATTCCCAAACCCCAATCCCTAAGTCCCTTAAAACTCTCAGTCACTCCCTAATTCTAATCCCAAACCACACTTCATAATCCTAGCCTTAAAAAACTCAGTTCCCCAAATGCTGCTAACTAAACCTAAACCTTCCAGTTACTCCCTGATCCCAAACCTTATTCCCAAAATCTACAACTCCCAGTCATTAATTTAGCTCCATCCAAAGCTCTGCTACCTAAGTCTGTCTAACCCTAAATATTCTAGTTTCTCCATTAGCCTAATACCAAACCTCACTCTTTAACTCCAAGACTAAATCTCCCAGTTGCCTCCTAACCTGAACCTTGAAACTTCTGATTAATCCCATTCATCCCTCCCAGCTGTAATACTTACCTTGCTCGTACAAGTGGCAACCCATCTGATATGCCTGGGAAATTAGTACCTGGCCATGAGACTGATCTCTGAGCAGCCCGGACATCATGTAAAGCTGATGCTGATATATATATATATATATATATATATATATATATATATATATATATATATACAAAGATCACATGACATTAAAAGCAAATCATCAATTAAAAACATGAAAACTATTTTCTTATCAATCTAGAATTCAAAACACATTTAATATTCACCAAAGAATTCAACCCATATATAATCTGCTCTCAGCATACTTATCTAATTATATTCCATCCTTTCTGTTTTATTTAAAATATTGCCCTTCTGCATCAGTTTAAATTGATAACTTCTAAAGCTGAAAATTTAAAAGCATGATTTGTCCCTTCCTTTTGGATGTACTTAAATAAAGAGTTGCTTTTATTTCCTCTTTTAATTTCAGATAGTTGAGAACACATTCTTTCTCTTAGTTTACAATTAGTTTTACCTACATAAAATGAGGGACTTTTTTTGCAAGTTGCTATATTTACAGCAGTAGATGTATCACAATTTGCATAATGTTTAAACTCATAATGTCTAGTCATTACATGATATATATTTTTTATTTGTTATATGTTTATAATATACACATTTTCTACATGGATAAGTACCATTCCTTCATTCTGATATAAACTTTAATATCATCTATTTGTTCCTTATAACATAAGTGTTACAAATTCTCACAATTTTTATAACTAAATAAAGGTCTCTCTGGTAGTATTATACACAGCTTATCTACACTGCCTAAAATGTACCAGTGTTTAAACATTATGCGAAATGTGATGCATCTTATGTTGTACATATAGCAACCTTCATAAAATGGATGTTTAAGCATGTCCAAAAAGGACAGGTCATGCTTTTACATTTTCAGCTTTAGAAGTTATCACTTCAAATGGATGCAGAGGGGGAGATATTTAAAATAAAATGGAAACAATAGCATATAAATGGATAAGTATGCTTAGAACATATTATATCCCTAGGTTGAAGGCTCTGGTGAATACTAAATCTATTTTGAAATGTACATCGATAAGAAAATAATTTTCATGTTTTTAACCAGTGATGATGTGTTTTTACTATCATGTGATGTTTTAAACATATTTAAATGGCAATATATACTTGGCAATGCAGCACTTGATAAAGCTCTGTTGCCGGTGCACAGCTGATGTGTAGCTGCTTTATCATGGAAGCATGGTCTATATTTGTTGCTGTACAGTTCAGCAGGTCTATGCAACTTACCAGTGCAGTACTGTTAGCTGCTGAGTAGAAAGCCCTTATGAAATGCAATAGAGATGACATGTAGGAACAGATAATTTGGATAACCCACTTCACTCATTTCATGAAGTGTATCTCCCACTCCCACATACTGTTTAGTCTGCATCTGTATGTAGTGTTGCACAGCTGTATTCCTGTGCATCGATTGTGCAGCATATTCAAACATACAAACACACAGAAAGATGGTGGAGCAGGTGCATGCTTTCATCACCCACACATCTTCATGGCAGGTCAGTCCTTCCTATAATTGCTCCTGCTCATAGCCCCCATACACTACCAGGAACAAAGGCTGACACACAGTGGGCTCTTACTTTAGCATATGTTGTTTCCTTATAACACAGAGCACTTACAACATGTAGCTTGCACAGACTGTATGCACTTATTTTAGACTGCATTGCTTCTTCCAGACCCATGGTACTTAGAACATGCAAGATGCCATTGTTTACCTTGCTTTAGCATACATACATAAAACAAGCAACCTAATTAACCAGAAAGCATCTGCTTATACCATTGCAACATTTTTGGTTACATAACTAGTAACCAAGCTTCCATGATTTCCTGCTTTTTTTTAAATCCATAAGACAATATTTGCAACTGTCAATTGTTCTCACATGCCTATGCATGCTATATCAACTGCTATCAAATTCATGACCTCCTCCATTTCCTTCCTTAAAGTAGGACTAAAGTAGAGAACTTCTTTATTATTTTTTATATTTTGTGTTTCCAGAAAATATGACTCAAATGACATTGTGTATTATACTTACACTGAAATGTTCTTTACTGTGAATCTGCCATGATGACTGAATCTGTTAATTCACTGATTCTGTTTTTATGCTTATGCTGTTCCATCCCCTGATGATGTATTGCTCTACTAAGTTTATCAAATACATATATTACTATTACATTGATGTTTGATTAATATAGTCCTATCAACTTGCATACAGTTTTGTTGATGTGCAATATTGTTTTACTATGTAGCATTGCTGAAGCACTCTTTGATACCATATCTGAAAAGAAACATGACTCTGTCCAGTATTTTCTGTAGGTTAAGAAAAACAGATACATAAATAAACTCTGTCCAGTTACCATTTCAGTACGAATGTATGTAAAGTTTCAGCTGCATAAAAAAAAGCTGGCATAACTAGACTTTTATCTTTTAATTACATTCCATTTTACTGCTGAAGTATAGCCCAGTTTGCCCTAGAAATAGACATAACTTATAATTGCTGGTAGTGTCAGAGTTGATGGGGCAATAATACTGATTTTATTGATGAAAATACAGACAAATTCTTTGCCTTTTGGAACGTGTAAATCTTTTACCTGTATGCCAACAGAGTAGCATTTACTTCTTCTCATTAGATCTCTCCTTGCCTCTGCTAAGCCAGACATTCCCCTGTCGTCCATCACACCAGAAGTGTTATTGTTGTTTGAAGTAGCACAGCCAATGGGGACAATACTGCTGCTCACATGTTGACTAGGAGGTCCATGGATCTGTGCATTGGCTGCTTCTATGGCTGCAGTTAAGGCCTTCATACTGTCTAAGCTCTCAGTGGAGTTACTGAGAATAGACTGACTATGGATATCCCCTCTTGGACCATGTCCATCCATATATGCATCTTGGGCTGATTCTGTGCTGCTCTGGGCTGTGATAGAAATGAAAGGCTTTGTTGATCTTGGGGGTATGGGAGGTGGGGTCTTCTTGTAAGTTGTAATGCATGATGAAACTAGAAAAGGCAAAAAGTCAGTTGATTACTCGGTATGTCATGCATAGCTTTTTTCTCCTTGCAAATCATAAATTACACATCACTAATACTAAAATGAGTATTAGAAAAGTAACTGACAAAGACACAAAGTATTTTCTTCAAACCTAGCAACTGTAAAGTGTTACAACTTTGGCAGGGAAAAATACATCCTCAGATAACTTTGCAACCACCCCCCCCAAAAATCAAAGTAAAAAGAATAAGCCAAAGAAATATAAATATCTTATGAACAATAAATATGATTAGAAAATGTACCAACAGCAATGTTGTTTAGCAAAAAAAAATGTATTCAATATTAGTTGCTATATTCAAGATTTTTCACATTTTCACTGTACTATTTTAGAATTCAAAAAAATCCAGACTTAGATTTGTTTTCTAAATTTTCACAATGTTTTATATTTTGGAAACAATAAACAACTTAAACTTATAAGCAGCGTTTTTGCTTAGGCAGACATGAGATCTCATGCGTTGGCAAGTGACTTATTTATTTATTAATTTATTTTGAGATATTTACAAAACTATGAAACATTCTTGTATATTTGACAACATAAAAGACACTCTAATTATTTTTAAGCTGTACAACTTGCAGTGAAAGCATGAATGGCAATTTTCAATCCAGAGAGAATTTTTTTTCTAAATGTTTATAATTGGCCCGATTCTAAGACTTAGTCTCAGTGTTAAGTGACCATCTACACTAAGAGCAGGACATTTGGAATCTGGCCCCTGATGTACACCAAAGAAAGTCACTTACATTGAGAGCAAGTCTTTTGGAATCAGGGCAAACTTGCACTGAGTGCAACTATTTTGGAATCATACCTCTCAACCTCTGTAGTGAAGATATCTGTATAAATCCATATATAATGGGGGAACAAAGGCCCAAAAATAGGGACAATTTTTAAATATTGCTCTTACAAACATATAAAGTTGATAAAACAACAGATTTTACATTAGCATGAATTTTCTGAAGAGTATAAAGTCTGTAACTAAAACATTTGCCATTATTTTCTGACTTCAATCCTCAATGATCTGCCACAAAACCAAAATTTTGTGAGGAGCAGTCCAAAAACATGAGGCAAAAATCTGGACATTTTGTGAAAATCTGTACAGTTGAGAGGTATGTTTGGAATCCAGTCCTATGTTTTATATTTTGGAACCTGTACACAACTTACAGTGTTCAGCAGCACTTTTGTTCAAACACTCATGTGATGGCAAATAGTGTGTGTGTGTGTGTGTGTGTGTGTGTGTGTCCATGTGTGTGTGTGTCTTTGAGATAGTTACAAAAATATGAAAGATTATGCCCACTTGCATATTTGACAAGCTGTACAACTTATAGTGCAAATATCAATGACAATTTTCTTCAGCATCATAGGTTAGAAGTAGGCTAGCTGTCTTTGCAGGCCATTTTAAGTCTAGCCAATTTCCTTCAAAGGTGAGAATCAAACCCTGCACCTTAATCATTATGCCAAACCCCAACCTCAAAACCAATGGGCTTGTCCAGTATTTGAAACTGGGACCTCTCACAGCTGAACCATGAATCATACCCCTACACCAACAAGTGACTAAAATATCCTATCATAAGGAGTCAAGTGCATCTGAAAATTTCTAGTTAATCTTTTAAAATTGCTGTTGTGCTTTTGGATGACCATGGCAGGACATGAATCTACAATTTTTAGATCTGAAGTCAGATGCCTTATCTGTTAGACCACATGGCCAACCTATGCTAATCATCTTAGCAATTCAACTAATACCATGCAATAGTTAGTGAGTCACTTGATCCTGGCATATTAAAATTAAGCATAAACAGACTGCAGTTTTCATAAAAGTCTTTTGGCTTTTCCTGGTTAGGGGTCGCCACAGTGGATCACCGGTCCGCTTATGCTTGGAAGTGGATTTTTATGGTGTCGAGTTGCCAGCCTGGCACCCAACCTTCAGAGAAGGCACACACACACACACTCATGCACCTACCTGCATGTCTTTTAAAGTTTAGTCGATCGTAGGGAGGACAAGCAGACTCCACACAGAAAGCACTCCAGCCAAGAATCGAAGCAGAGACCCTCTTGCTGTGAGGCGACAATGCTAACCACGGCAACACCGCAGCCAACACATTGCAGTTTTCATAATGACTAAAAAATATTTAGCAACATTTCTAGTGTAGTGTAAGCTGTACAGACAATGACTGGATGGCAGTTACCAAAGAGGATTAAAGCCAATGAGTTGCTTCTCAAGGGTACACTATTTGAATCTTTTCACCTCAATTTGTCTACTGTGCTACTTTTTGCAAGTAACTTCACTGTACAGTGTTTTGTGGCAACTGGCAATTTGGACTAGGCTCCTTAATGGTCTTGTGGACTGCATGCGTAGTAACTACCTATGAACCTGTACGTTTCTAACTTCCACCAAGACTTTTCACATTTTCTCTGTTTGGAACACTGCAGCAGACTACATTCTGAAAATTTGAATAGAAATATGAATATAGTCATAATAAAGGTTAAGCAGTGTTTAATATCTCCATTGCGGTGAAATTTAACTATAGAACTCTAGTGTTACTTTGTTTTGCACTCCCTGCCCTTTCGTATGGTAATTATCACTGATTAGTCACTTGTTTAACCAGATCAGCACCACTCAATGCCAGTGTACCATAGAGATCTATGGCAGTCATATGGGAACAGTCTAAAACAGTGGTATAGATAGGAATGAGGCGTGGAAATGAATATTGTGGCTATCAAAGCTAGTGGTCTATTGAGTGATGCTCTCTTGCACCTAATTACCCTAACCAAAAGTTCACATTGCAAACCTTTCCCCCTTCTTACAACTTTAACTTAATGCCTGCCAAAGCCATTCAACAACCTATTTAATGGGTTTCCATACCAATGCATTACTGCCCACTAATTTTAAGTTCAGCCTTTCACAGTTTAAAGATTCAGTTGAAGAACTTTCTTAATTTAGTTAAAATAAGGTATAATTGTTACCCCATTCTGTGAGGAGACCCTTTTGTAAGGAAGCCCAGTACTACAACATCAGAACATTTTTTTGTAGTACTTGAACTTGTAATTTCCCTAGATAAATTTACCAGTACTGAGATAGCCAGTGTTTTCATCTTAGATCAGCTAATGTAAATACATGGACTACTTCCATTGCTTTGTTTATAAATGAAGTGCTTAGTTCAATGTTAGTGAAGAGGACTGAGGGTTCAAATCTCCTCAGGGATGTATGCTTTTTTGGAGCACATCTATGTATATGTTGTTTGTTACAGAAACCTGGAGAGCACTCCCTCTTGTGTTTTGTGCTTACCATTTGCTTAGACCCAATGGAAACTGTGGTGATGTACCCATATTTGTTAGAGCTCACATTGCTTCAAGATAGATAACTAGAGACCCTCAAGTAGAGATGAGAGAAATTAAATTCATACTAAATAAGATCACCTATCAACACACAGCATGTTACAAAGCCCCAACCATGTCTACAGAAAATCATACAATATTACTAAATATTCTAGATGAACTCTTCAGAAGTAGGAATACTATTATCCTAAGTGATTTTAACTACTAAATGATTAACTGAGGGATCTATACCAGCATTATAGGATGTGTACAAAACTTTTTAGATTTTATAAACTTAAAACTCCTGGACTGATTGTAAAAAATATACTAGATAAAAGAATATACTTGACATGGTCTTTACAAACTTGTCATCTGTATGTACCATTCCCAAGATAACTCTGTCATTAGTCAAGTCAGACAACAAACTAGTAAGGTTCTCCATTAAAATCTGTAAACCATCAGAAACTAATGGTACAGATTTCAAGGGCTTCAAACATACAAATGAAGTCTCTAAATATGAGTATCATGATATTACCTATAATGTTGATACTGCAAAGAGTTACGCACAATCTTTCTACTGTCACCTGAAAAAATGGATTAAATTGGCAACCCCTACTAGATCCAAGCAAATGAAGAGGCCTAAAAGCAAACCTGAATGGTGGTCTTCAAACATAAATAAACTATATAATAAAAGGAAGAAACTCCTAAACTGATATAGCAGAACAAATTAAATTCTAATTGTGTCTCCAGGAGCTCGAGTTTCACATCTCAACTGTCCAGATTTTTGCCTTATATTTTTGTTCTGTTAGATTGTTCCTTATAAAATTTGTGGTTTTCTGGAAAATCACTGAGGACTGAGGTCACTAAATAATAATATACATTTGACTTTCAGACTTCAAGTCCTTCAGAGAATGCATGTTAACACAAATCATGTTATTAACAACTTACTAAATTTATAAAACCAATGCTTAAAATTCTGTCTCCATTTTTGTGCATTTGTCCCACCATTATTTAAAGTTTTCTCCAGATTTGTTGTGTAAGAGATGACAAGTATGTTCAGTTTTGAGTAGTGGGCTAGGTTACTGGAAGAGGAGGGATGGTTGAAGAAGCTAACAGCAATCCTTTGGTGAGACTCTTGGGAGAAGAAGCCCCCGTGGATATATATGTCACGGTAATAGTAGGAGACGTGGGTAGACCCGAAGGCATCAAACAAATGTGAGTGTGTTGGGTGATTCATACAACACCACTGCTTAGTTTACTGTTATGAAACTAGAGTTGATCTCGCCATCCAAATTCACATATCCTTGCACTAAATAAAAAAACCTTTCCTGGCCTCTTTACAATGTCAGCTTTTGCCTTAAAGGATCAAATAATTGTTTCAGAAAGGGACAAAGAGGAAATAAGTGTCCCAGTAACAAAGGCATTTACTGTTGGTAGAACAGTGGTACTAGACCACATACATTTAGTAAAAGTCAAACTTTAAACTGCATTTTCAGTGTTTTTTGTTTATATGACAAGTAATTTGGAAGTTACTCGATTAGTAAAACAAACAAAACCTGTGTCATTCATGCTAGAAAAAAGGGTGAGTATAACATACAAGTTTCCCTGATTTTAACACTAGTACCATACATAACATCTGTAGTCAAAAGGTAATTTTTTTTAGTTATGCACTTGTCTAGCTAAGCCTGTTAAATTGTTGCCTGAATGAGAATGCACAGTTGACAACACACAGTTAAATAGTTTCCATCACCTTCTCCCCACTGCACCTTTTTATGACAGATTTTTGTATAGCACATTAAGGAGCCATTTTCACAATTCCTGTAACATGCATACATACATAAATAAACAAATGACCCTCAAATTAAGGACATCATCAAACAGATAGATAAACTAAAAAAAAAACTGATATAAGGAGAATGAAAGCATCCCATGAACTCGGGCAAACTACAGAAACCAAAGACAACAACAAAACTTTCTTTAGTTAAGTCAGAAAAATATAAAATAGCACCCAACCCCTCTCCAACCTTATTCATAATGTGATTACCTACTCTAATATTGAAAACATACTGGCAAATAAATTTAGTGCCAACTTCACTCCAGAGATGTATCCCAAACTCACTTATCCTTGATGGCATCAGTCTGCCAACTGTCATCAAAGAGCATGTTTGTCACACGACACCTCATCAAAACAAAGAACACCTTATCCATGGGGCCTGACATATTCAGTTGCATAACTAACAGCATTAAGCAAGCATTGCTGGATCCACTCCTCAGTCTATTCAAGCTTAGTCTAGCAATTAACTTTGCACCACAGGAGTTGTGCACAGTTGTTGCAATGACACCACACAAGGGTGGTCCCACCACATACTCTGAGAATTACACACCCACCAACCTAACACATCTTACAAGCAAAACCATGGAAGTTAGCATTACTGACCTAATTATCTACTACATCAAAAACATTATTAGAACTGACCACTAGCTTTGTGAAGGGTAGATCCTGTCGAATTAATCTTGTGAACGTCTTTGACAGGGTTACTCAGGCTGTAGACTGTAGAGAGCCTTCTCTAGAACAAACTCCCTCCCCAAGTTAAGCAGTGTGACACACTATCTGCCTTTAAAAAGGAGCTGGGTAACTGGCTGGTTCTTATAAATTCACCCTTGGCATGAATGTCCTGGCACTGCTTGAAACAAGAGCCAAGGCCTAAGTGTGGGTACTGGCAAGGCCTAAGCCAAGGCCTAAGTGTGGGTACTGGCAAGGCCTAAGTGTGGGTACTGGCAAGGCCTAATTGTGGGTATTGGCAAGGCCTAAGTGTAGGTACTGGCAAGGCGTATATGGCTTCATGGCTCAGTTGCCTTATAGCTCCTGCGGTCTTATCATCCTATGAATATCAGCTCACCAACACTTGTTTATCAGTGCATGAATCAAGAGGTCATGATGATCTTCTCAAAAGCAGTAGTATGAATGTAGTATAAATTAAAAGGTAAGTTCTTAACATTTCACATTTTGGTGCAGATACCTTCAAAACCTGACTGGTAACATATATAACAATGTCATTATATAAATGGCAGCAGATTTAGAAGCAAGTGCATTCTAATCTTCATTCAAAATGTACTAAAAAAGAAAAGATGGAGAATCACATTATTCTTCTGGAAAGGAGACTCATTTAACTGTGACTTTATTGACAAGGATATATACAAATCAGTTAATATGGTATCAGAATAAAGAGGGTGTTTCCTTATAGTCTATGCAGTCAGCTCTCCGTAATTTGTGAAAATTCAATATATTTTAATACTTGTTTTGGTTAACTGGTTAATTCTCAGATGTCATAAGTAAAGGGATTGCATCCAGAAAAAAGGAAGTTATTACCTCTCTACACTCCTCCCTCATTAGACCAATAATGGAGTATAACGCCCTGTTTGGTATGTACCGCTCCAAACATCTGCACCAACTGGAAAGGCCACATAAATACATCATAAAGAGAATCCATGGCCTCCAACACCTGTCCTGTGTGGACAGGCTCAAATTAATATATCATCTACAAGGCAATCTTGGACCATGCCCTATTAGAGATGCTCCATATCCATAAGTCTAACTCCTCATGCATTACCCACTCAAAAGACCTTAATTTAATATGCAACATCAACAAAACCTGCTGGAGAGACAGATTTGTCTCCCAGAGGCTGCCCTATCTCTGGAACAGACTTCCTGTACATGTCAAACAGAGTACCTCATTGACCCTCTTCAAGCTCAAGCTTGATGAGTGGATGGGAAACCACAAATTTGCCCCAGGGGTTCCACCTGTGTCCCTTATTGACAGGGGTGACGTGCTGACTGAGGGTTCTTTTTGCAGATAAACTCTTGGCTAAGTTTGTAAGGGCCCCCGGGTCATTAGCCTAGTAACCTCTTATGATCCTATGTGCCAGAAGAAATGATAGAGTGGATCTTCTGATTTATGGTTGGCAAGAATAACTAAGTGATGGTTCTGAGACGTAGCTGGTAGGTGTGTGGTTGGTTGAAATTTCCATCTAGTAGAGATGACTAGGTAATGGATTTGAGATGAAGTTAGTAGAAATGGTGATGGTTCTGATAAGTAGTTGGTAGGAATGACTAGGTGATAGTTCTGACACGTAGCTGGCAGGAATGACTAGGATATAGTTCTTCTGACAAGTAACTGGTAGGAAATTAGGAGAAAGTTTTTAGATGTAGCTCTTTGGAATGACCAGATGGTGGTTCTGATATGTGGTGGGTAGGAATGACAAGGTTATAGTTTTGAAATGTGATTGGAAGGAATGACTATGTGGTGGCTTTGATGTGTGATTGGTAGAAATGACTAGGTGGTGGTTCTTAGACATGATAGAAAAACTAGGTGGTAGATCTGGTATGTAATGTAATATGAAGGGTAGGCAGTAGACTGACATGTTGCACTGGCTTCTTGTTTTGCATAAGAAAACATTAAAAAGCTGATGGAGAAACCTGAAAGCCCTCAGGTGAAGCATGACATTTTGGTTTGGAAACATGGTCAAACATCAGTGTCGCTAGCCACTGGGGTGACTTATTAGACATCCACAGGAAACTCATTGTTCTAGGAAGATGGCAGAGTTCTAGCCATGGCATGGAGTGACATTTAGTTGTGGTTGGTTGTACTGCTTATTCTGGCATAAGCAAAATACAGAAGACAAAAGGACCTGATATTATGATGTCGTTGTATGTCACATCCCATGGGGAATCAATGAAGGAGAACTTAAGGTACTTGTCTGTCGTACCACTGCATGCAGAATCCAGTTTATGCTGATACCATCACTACTGATTAATCAGTTTGCAAGACAGGAGCAGCTAGCAGCCCTAGTTTAAAACTAATCTAGACCTTCAACATGTAACTGTGCTCTGGTATATGCAGGGCTTCTCAAGATATCCTAGATCAATGCAAAAATCAGTCTACAAAAGGAAAAAAAGGAAAAAGAAACAGTACTGTACACTTTTTCTGTGTCAAAGTACTGTGCAAACTAAAGACATGAAGGATACAAACATAGCCATTGTACTGAATTCTAAATAAGACAACATTAAAATTCAAAAAACTTAGAATATGATTAAACCCCGTAATACATTGTTTCAAAAAATTGTAGGTACCAAAAACTAGAAAACAGGACCTTTATTAACTGGCATATGATTAGCTAAAATTTTTTAGTCATAGTTTCATGTGTAAGTATTAGGCAATCAGTCTGCATAACATTGCAAGCCTAGCCAAAAAACCCTGTTCAAAATTTAACCCTATCCTCAAGGAGAGCAAGACAAGATAGACCAGGACAGAATTTCTGGCTGCCCATCCAATTATCTAATTTAACCTTGAAGGTGACAAAGGTGCTAATCTTCTTGAAATGTAGTGGAAATTTGTTCCAGAGGTGAGGGACATGTTAGGATATGACTCTATCATAACAACTTGTCTTATTTATGTACTGATGAAGGTTTAGTTTCTTTAACTGCATGTTTGATGTACCATTAGTTCTACAAAGGAACAGGGGATCAAATAAGGTTAGATCTTTCATGGCATGAAAGGCTAGACACAGATCTCCACAGAGGAGTCTATAAGAGAACAGGCTGCCAGTCTCTCTTTTTTTTTTTTTTTTTGATGCCACTAATCTTTTCAGTTATGAATCTCTATAGTCTCTCAAGTTGTGTGATAAGTTTAAACACATGCCAAAAGATGTGTTATATTCAAATGTCCAGATAAAAGGCTTCCTGAACTACCGAGGAGACATGATGGTAAAATGATAAGGCCATATCAACAAGAGTACCCAGATCCCTTACAACAGTGTCTGACTGGAGGGTGAATCTCCTATATATTAAATTAAACTGTGTTGTTTACCATATTGAACTATGTTACATTGTTTTACATTTAATTTGAGACCACTGTTTTTGCACCAATTATTACCATAGTCTAAGCCATGTTGGAGCAGCTGTGAGTCAGTTGATGACTGAATAACAATACCCAATGTACAAGTCATCTGTAATATCTTTAAATAAAAGTGGTATACACTTTTATATATATGCCACCCCCCAAAAAAAAAAAAGAACT